>NC_090328.1:7996623-8191399 GCF_035084215.1 Heptranchias perlo
TGGTAACTTGAGGTTTTCAAGCCATTGTACGTTGGTTCACGTGCTCTGTTTATGTGCAATGCTGGTTTATTTTCCCATCTTTTTGTAGTGTACGTCATAAAGAACAAATGAGATTCACATTATCTATAAATAACACTTGTTAGTGTATGTATGGAACACAATAGCATGTGATTAAGAATTTTTAGTCTTTTTCTATAATAGAATTGCGTTTTTAAGGGATGTTGGGTGTTGCATAGAGTGCTTGCAAGGCACAGACATTTTTCAGCAGGCTTTAACTCAACCTGCTAATCTAGTTTCTGTATCCAAAGCTAGGAAAACATTCAGATCAAAAGGGTCCACCATTTTCAACCTGGTACATGTTACTATGGTGATGACTGATTCTAAATAGAATTAGTTCCATACTGCAGTATTCAGTGAGTACTTGTTGAGTAGGAATGTCTGTTTTTGATACTTAAACTGCATTTATAGTTGCGTTTTACATAAATTCTTTAAGGACATGCATGCGAGTGTATTAGAGGTAAACGCTTGTCCAAAAGCGTGACAACAAATGTATTCACAGTACAACGTTACATCAGTCTAAGTCTTGCTTGGTGTCTGAGCTCAGAATTTCAAGTGGCACATGCTTTTAGAATCCTTAAGCAGTTTTCTCCTGCTATAACTGAAACCAATGGTTTTTGTCAAATCTAACCTATTTGTGAAATTGTCTGTCTCGCTTATTTTGTTTTTCCTTAATTGCCCCAAAGCCTCTAGTTGCTGGAATTTAGCTGCCTTCTGCATGGAATATTGCATGCAAGTAGTTGGCTCTAGTGTATATCCTTCCCTCTTATACCAGTAGGGTGTGGCATGACTGAAGTAGAGCAGGGTTTGAAGCTGATAACAATCTGTAAGACCTTTGCTCAGAATAATTTTAATAGACTTAACTTTTATTCTAACTTGTGCTTATGGCATGCTGTTTTTCTCCTAAAGACAGCTGTTTTTGAAGAGGGGCAAAGGAATACTAGCAAAGGTCGGAGTGATCACCCATTTTAATATTTACCTTTTAAAATGCTTTCTTTTACAATTATTTGATCTAATATATTCTGACTACATTGGAGAATATGGTGCCAAACGTATGATAAGCTTAAGGATGCTTCCCTGCAATCATTGGCATCCATTTGCAGCAGCCTTTTCTATAAAATTTGGCATGTTCTATGTACCTTGTACGAATGCTACAATCCCATAGGAACATGAGAAAGCAAAATGTACAGCTTTCTGCTAAAGTCACAGCTTATTGCACAGCGCCATTTACTATGCTATTACTACAGTGGGTTGCTTTCCTGACATTGTAAACATTTCAAAAACATAATTTGAAAGAGAATTGGGACATTGGGCCACTTTACAGACATCTGGGTTGGGGAGTTGAAATTTCGATTGAAACTGGGGACGGATAGTTTGAGATCGTTAATCCATAGATAGAGGATAAGAATGGCCTGTGATAAGATAGTACTGTTGTGATTACTTCAATTGAGTATTGCCTCCTTAATACAACCTCTGTGTAGAAATGTTTTATTCTGCTGACAGCTTCAATTAAAACGAACATCTGGACTTTACACTTTTAATATGTAATTTTTTAAAAATGTAAACTGCACGATAAAGGAAACCAGTTAAAAGTGTAACCATGAATTAAAACCTATAGCTGTAAACATGAAAGACTTAAAACTCTGTACGTGCTCAAAAATGTGCCCTTCATTACAATGTCCCATTTCCTATCTCCATTCATTTCAGTATGACTAGCTATAGGTAATTTTCCAAACCAAACCTTGAAAGCAATTTAAAAGTCAAAATTATTTGGAATTTCGGATTGAATTTTTCTGAAGTCAATTGAAGAGAAGGGTAGAACTTAACACTGAAGAACAAAACAGTTACATAGTCTTACATGATTAGATGACCCATCCCTTTTTTTCTGCAAGTACCTAAAATATGCAAAAATGGTTATTCAGAATATGAAGATACTGACGTGTATCTTTTTGTTTAGGACTGAATTTAGTACCAATCCGGTCTGGCTTGTCTCTGGGCCTTTCCTAAGCCACGTTAAACTAAACCATCCTGAACAAGTCGAATCAGGTGATTTTTGGCCCCAGATCTCAAATCTGCATGACCTGTATGTATCTTTAGAGGCAGAATGAGGTAACCCTAGATAATTGGTCATCTACTGATCCTGCTGGTTAACATCTTTTCCAAAAATACATTCTGACCAAAGTTGATCCCATCTCAAATTTAACAAGAAAATTTATTTTCAAACCCTGAAATGTTGGTCACATAAAAGAGCACTACATTTACAAGTGGTATTGCAGCTCAGTTTATTCTGTAGCAAAGTTAGAGAATTAGAATAATCAGTGTAGCTTATTGCAGCTATTGTGAGTCCTCGTTACAAATCAGATTGCGCCCTTTTCATTGAAAGTGATACATTGAGTAAGATTTCCAGCTATATTTTAAAAAATACAGCAAATTATGCAATTACAGTGTTTCAAATACTCGTGTGCTTTTTTTTTAAAAGAGCTATTGGTGAGTTCACATGTACGAACATTCTGTTTGGTCTGTCTTGTCCATCTATAACCAGAAGTTTGGCGTGGTCACAACAGAGTGATGGCTGTATCATAGCCCTGATTGGTTTGCTATCATTTTGTACGTAAGATTTCTTAAGACTAAGTAACCGTTTAAAATTAATCTACGTTTTTTTTTGTTAATGTCCTTTTTTTAAAAAAAAAAGAAAGGAAGTTTTTTTTAATTTCTGACTGTTATAATGTGGTGGTCTCTCTCTATATAGTATTAGTTGTGGTATTTTTGTTTTGACTGTGTTAAAATTATTTCTGGTGAAAAGGTGCTGTAATTTTTTGTCAGAAGAGTGGTTATGAGTGAGTATTCATTCTTCCATATCCATCCCAATTCCCCTTTTTGTTTTAGGAATGATGAACATCCAAAGCTTTATTTTCTATTATTTTCTACATAAACTCAATAAATGCATCGTTTCTGAGAGGAATAAAGAAGTCCATGGCATTCACGGACTTAAGGCGGCTCATGCTTATTCTCTCTGCACATTGTTTACATGCTTGGTGGGTTCTGATCAACTGGTCAAAGCTTCAGTTTAAGTACGGTGAAATGTAGAAAATTAATTGTTGCCTGTGTCGCTGCAAGTTCTGATCAACTAGTCAGACCCACCGTTTTACAGAAAAAGTATGCATGGAGGAGAGGATCCAGCCTTAAAAAAATAAATAAATTCATAGTGCTTAACGTTTGCCTGTGGTGGTTTTGTTGAGGGGTGGACTTGAAATGTACTGTTTCAGAAGTGATGAGCAATGCTAGAAATCACTAAATTAACCATGGGAATATTGTGAAATCTGGGTTGTGAATTCTAGTGTTCATGTCCTTAACTGTTGAAAAGGTTCCAAAGATAAATTAGCATTGTGGTTTCCAATAAATTCTTAATGTCAGTACAGAACTTTGGTGATGCCCACTCATGACTTGCACCCAAAAAACTCCTTCACCAAGCTTCTGGACTACCGATATCACACCACCACCCCCTCCTTCCCCTCTACTGGTCATTTTCTGCTTTAATTTTGCTTTTTGTGTAAATGTTGCAGAGCAATGAATCAATGGTGTGCACATTCTGAAGCTTCTTAGTAGCACATACAGTTTCTGGTCCATTATCTTCCTCGTGCTTCTCTTCCAGTTGAAGTTGCCCTAAGCAGAATGAGTTTGGCCAGTCTGAGTCAGTTCTACTGCACACAAATCCACTGCACAAAACCATCTATGATTCTTCAGATTAGAGGCCATAAGGATGGCTGGTATGAGTAATTGAAATATTACTGTACAGTAGGAGGGACTGCTCTAAGACTAACGTTAGTGCATCTATTGACCAGAGTACAAGGCAATTTATCACTCATTTAATTACTGTATTTGATCTGGGTGTGCTTATTCCTAACATCTGGTGGGAAAAAATGTTCAGTTTCCCAACACTGACATCCTTCAACTTTGGGAGCACACAATAAAATATCCTTTGCACAATGCCCAGTGGTAAATTACCAACATAATCTGTTGGCACAGCCTTATCGGCTAACCGCTGTAATTTACAACAAAAAATTTCTTGTTAAAACCTAGCCCCTTGCTAACAGAGTAGCAAAATAGTGAGTGCACTCCAGAAAATGTTTGTTGGTAGCACTCTACTCAGTAAGAGTTAGGAAGAATTCTTTAATCAAAATATATGGGCCAGACTTTTTAAATGGTTGTGACCACGGGATTGAGCCCTAGTGTTTGGATCATGTTGACAGTCATACAGGGCAAATGTTTTCTCAACTGGATAAAACTTTGAATTTTTTTTAAAGTCCTAATTGCTAGTCAGTGCTTGTGGTTTGAGTCTTTTAATGAGGGTCTACTGTATTTATGAACAAGCACAATTGACACGACTTGTGAGCAATCTCAATCAATTGCCTTAATATGAGGGACACTGTGCCATCATTGGTTCGATGCTCTTGTTGCAATCCATGTTTAAGCACTGAATGTTTTTAGTAAACTGCATGGTTTATTTCAATCTACAGTCTCATTTGCTTTGTAATTATGAAAGCTGACTTGGATACTGACCATTTGGTATTCTTGATGTTTATAGTGGACAAAAGAAGCCGCTGGTCCAATTCCCAACCAGTTTGTGCCACTAAACACTGACCCACGTGAGTTCAAAGAGATGAGGAATAAGGTAGGACAAGAATGGCTTTGAACGAAAGTATTTTATTCTGAAACCAAGCACTGTATCTCTCTTTTTCAATGCTTTTGATGGGAATATTTCTTGAATTTTAGCTGTCTGACATAGAGGAAAGTTCTGCTTAGCACCAGAAATGCAGCACATAAGAATTCTATCTATCCATGGAATTTCAATCTTCTGTCTGTATGGTGGTCTTTTTAGTCAATAGCCTTCAACTTTTGTAGTTGAACGATTATAGGAACTTTTCTTGAAGTGGCAGGGCAGGATAGAAAAGGTGAACATCTGTCATTGGGAAAATGCTAGAATCCATTATTAAGGAAGTAGTTGCAGGACATTTGGAGACTCATAATACAATCAAGGAGAGTCAACATGGTTTTATGAAGGGGAAATCGTGTCTAACAAATTTATTAGAGTTCTTTGAGGAAGTAACGGGCAGGTTGGATAAAGGGGAACCAATGGATGCAGTATATTTGGATTTCCAAGAGGCTTTCGGTAAGGTGCCACATAAAAGATTACTGCACAAGTTCAGAGCTCATGGTGTTGGTAATATACTGGCATGGATAGAGGATTGGTTAACTAACACAAAACAAAGAATTGGGATAAAAGGGTCATTTTCAAAATGGCAATCTGTAACTAGGGGGGTGCCGCAGGGATCAGTGCTGGGGCCTCAACTATTTACAATATATATCAATGACTTGGATGAAGGAACAGAGTGTCTTGTGGCCAAATTTGCTGATGATACAAAGATAGGTGGAAAAGCAAGTTGCGATGAGGACACAGTGTCTGCAAAGGGATATTGACAGGTTAAGTGAATGGGCAAAAATTTGGCAGATGGAATATAATGTGGGAAAATGTGAAGTCACCCACTTTGGGAGGAAAAATAAAAAAGCAAAATATTTAAATGGAGAAATACTACAAAATGCTGTGGTACAGAGGGATCTGGGTGTCCTCGTACATGAAACACAAAAAGTCAACATACAGGTGCAGCAGGTAATCCGGAAGGCAAATGGAATATTGGCCTTTATTTCTAGGGGGATGGAGTATAAATGCAGGGAAGTCATGCTACAACTGTACAGGGTGCTGGTGAGACCACACCTGGAGTACTGCGTACAGTTCTAGTGCCCTTATTTAAGGAAGGACATACTTGCATTGGAGGCAGTTCAGAGAAGGTTCACGAGGTTGATTCTGGTATGGAAGGGTTGTCTTATGAGGAAAGATTGAACAGGTTGGGTCTATACTCATTGGAGTTTAGAAGAATGAGAGGAGATCTTATTGAAACAATCAAGATTCTGTGTGGACTCGATAGGGTAGATGCTGAGAGGATGTTGCCCCTCATGGGGGAATCTAAAACTAGGGGGCATAGTCTCAGAATAAGGGTCGCCTGTTTAAGATGGAAATTAGGAGGAATTTCTTCTCCCAGAGGGTCGTGAATCTTTGGAATTCTTTACCCCAAAAAGCTGTGGAGGCTGAGACATTGAATATATTCAAGGCTGAGTTGGACACATTTTTGATCAGCAATTGAGTCAAAGGATATGGGGAAAAGGCGGGAAAGTGGAGTTGAGGTAAAAAAATCAGATCTGCCATGATCTTATTAAATGGCGGAGCAGGCTCGAAGGGCCGAATGGCCTACTCCCTGCTCCTATCTCTTTATGGTCTTATGGTGAAGGTGGAGAAGTGTTTAAAATAGTTTAAAAATTCACACTAACTTCTGGGCATTGCAGAATTTTTTTTTAACCTTTTGCCTATCTAGCATCTGCTAGGCACCTCCCAATGAAAAAGTTGGATGATATACTGATTCTGCTCTAAATAGAGAACCGAGGAAGTCTTTTTCTTTCTTCCCCCTGCGAGGTGCCCCTTCCCCAAATGGGAAAGTGAGGGACGTAACCCCCACATCCTAACAGCCCCTTGGCACAGTGCTTTTGTGCTTGTGTCCTTCTCTACTATGCAGGTTAGGTCCCCGCATGACGATGCTGCAAAATATTTTTAAAATTCAAATTCGGCCACAAAATGAACATTAAACGGAGTCAAATTTCATCAAGGGAAGCTCAACTTGGTCTAGGGTTATGGCATTAAAAAGGGGGGGAAATTCTCAAACATGCAGGTCAGGAAACAATGTGATGTAGAAGGTACCAATGGATTTCTCAGGACTATTGTAAGGGAAAGCATGCGATTGAATCTGAAAATTAGCACTGGAGGAGGCCATTTGACTCATTACGTCTGTGTTGATGCTAGCTATTCAGATTATCTACTCTTAATTCTATCCCTGCCGTTTCCCTATATCCTTTGTAAATTCATTTTCTAATTTCATTTTAAATTATGCTATAATCTCTCTTAATAGACACTTATAAATTATTCCATGTTCTAAAAGCATTTCTTGTAACTTCACCTGTTGTTCTTCTAGTGACAATCCTGAGTCTGTGCCCCACTTATTACCAATTCACAAACTAATGGGAACAATTTTTCATTATTTGCCCTCTCAAAACCTTTTGTAATTGTAAAAACCTCTTAGATTTCCCTTAAACTTCTGTCACAGTGGAGGGAAAAAACCAGTTTTTTTTAAACCTTCTTCATAACTATAAACTTCTCATTCCTTGTTTCATTCTAGTGACTCTTTGTAACCTTTCCATGGCTGTAATATCTTTCCTAGAATGAGGTTATCCAGAACTGCACACAATACTCCATCTGATGCCTAGCCAGTATTTTTGTACAAATTTATGACTTGCTTTTATATTCAGTATCCTTTATGTATAAAAACCCTAGAACCCCATTTTGTCATCTTTGGGTTGTTCTACCTGCACTCCCACCATTAGTGATCTGTGCATGTGTACCCCTAGATCTGTCATTCTCCACTCTTTTCGCTGTTCCTTTCCCCAAGATGTACTACTTCATATTTATCTGCACTGAACTGCATCTGTCACCTATCTGCACATTGTACTAATTTGTCTTGTCCTTCTGTAACCTTTTAAATATCTGGTTCTGTATCCAGACTGAGAGGCCCAGACAATTTGAAAGCAAACACATTAGCTCGAAATGTCATGCAATTACTTGATTGTTATATTTTGATAGATCTCTTGATTAAAGTGCAGGAATTTGAGGCAATTGTCCAAGCTGTTTAATAATTAAGCGTTTCTTTTGTTTGAACGTTCTGTATAACCCTGCTGTTACCCAAGGGTCGCCTGGAGGATTTAAAAAAATATTTTCAAATCAGTTTTGCTTCCATTTCCTACCAGTACAGTATCAAGATATTGATGCATTTTTAAAATTTTAGCTGCAGGCTCTGTTTTATTTCGTGATCAATTTTTAAGCTGTATTTCTTCCTTCCTATATTTTTGATGTACTTTTATGGATTGTGTTCTACTGATATTAACGGCATGTGCTCCATGAGAACGAGTCGGCCATGCCATTGGGTGGAAAATCATGCCAGCCTGCATATTAATGACTTAGTAACTTTCTAATAATTTTTTTTAAGTGCCACCTTTGGGGCAAATTAATAGCTAAAGATTCTTTTAATGTCTATTTTACAAATTTCATTAAAGATGGGATGAAGTGGTGCCTGTTTTGGGTTTTCGATTGCGTTTATATTTCAAAATGAAATGTCTATGAAAATCAAATGTTTATACAATTGCACAATCCAGTTCACTAAGTAGATTTCGTTCTTAAATTCTAAGTATGTATTTATTTTGAAGACTAAGTTGTAATGAAGTTGAATGAAGTAGGGTGAGGGGTTGTCTGAGTGTAGCATATTGTTGTACCAACACATTTGCTACAGAATGGTAAGTCGATTGGAATCATAGAATCTTACAGTACAGAAGAAGGCCATTTGGCCTCTTGATGCCTGTGCCGACTCTTTGAAAGAGCTGTCCAATTAGTCCCACAGCTGTGCTCTTTCCCCATCCCCTTGCAAACTTTTCCTTTTCAAGTATATATCCAAATCCCTTTTCAAAGTTACTATTGAATCTGCTTTCACCACACTTTCTGGTAGTGCATTCCAGATCATCGTAACTCTCAGCATAAAAAAAGATTCTCCTCATCTCCCCCCTATCTTTTGCCAGATATCTTAATTTGCTGTTCTTCATTCTACCCTCCTTACTTACTCTTACAGCTTACTGCCTTATTGCCCTTAAACTCTGTACTTTGTAAAATTATGGAAACTACTGTTAATGCTGAGATTATCCTGTACCTTGAAAGTTTTGGTTTAATCCATGTTTTTTAGGACAGCCCTTGCAACATTGCCTATGTTGCACACCATGCAAACTGTGCTATTGAGCACTTTAAATAATTTGTCATTGCCTATAATAATTCCAAAGCCTTGACAGTCTGTCACTGTGTACTTCTAAACAAGTTACCATCATATGCTCTCCCATCGAAGCTGCGTTCATGGCTATCCAGTGCCCTCAAATCACTCCGTCTGTTCTGTAGTTGATTCATTCTCTGATTTTTTTTTTTTCCCCAGCTTTATCTTCTCTTGCTTCCCCTTCACATTAGTGACCACCTTCACTCATCACCCAGCTCTCTTGATGATTTCACTCTATATTCACCAACTCACTTCAGATCATGCATCCTTCATGGACGCAACTTTTATTCCTTTCAAAGAGCATTGGCTGAATGACGTTCAGTGGAGCAATGAAAATCTTGTTTCAGTTCTTCAAGTATCCAGTTTCCTCCTGTCTCTCAAGTTTAATCAGCAGCTACCATCTCTTGCCCTTGATACTTCCATTCTTGGTCCTCTTTCGTCTGTTGACATCCTTAGCCTAACTATCTCCTCTGACCTCAAATGGAACTCTTAAATCTCCAGTGCTAAATTTGTGCACAAGAAGCTTGGTTTCCTGTTTTGTGCCCATCACTTCTTTTCTCCTCAACAGCTCTTAACTTAAGCCCACATCCATCCTGGGCTTAAACACTGCTCCATTATCGGAAAGATTCTTTGTACAGCATTCTTGCACATCCCACTCTCTCTTATAGCCCCAAATCAATCAATCTTTCTCTCGTTCGTTCTTTCTTTTCTTTTTCTCTCTCTCTCTCTCTCTCTCTCTCTCTCCAATGCAAATAGCCAGTGCTCCTCTGAACTTTCCTCTTTTGTATCTGAAAAGCTATGGTCTCTGCCTGCTCTTCCTCCACTGTGTTAAAATCAAGACTCAGCTCACCGTTTCCTGCTACAACTCATTCCTTCACGGGACCTCTCAAAGGTGGGATTCCTTCCTTCGGCAGTCTTCAGACTTTTAAACCCCAAATCTAATCTTCATGTCCTGATGCAATTTTTTTTTAAATTAGGCTGCATGAGTCCAGAACAAGGGGGCATAACCTTAAAATTAGAGCTCGGCCATTTAGAAGTGAAATTAGGAAGTACTTCTTCACACAAAGGGTAGTGGAAATCTGGAATTCTCTTCCCCCAAAAAAAAAGCTGTTGAGGCTAGGTCAATTGAAAAATTCAAAACTAAGATGGATAGATTTTTGTTGGGTAAGGGTATTAAGAGATATGGAGCAAAGGCCATGATCTAATTGAATGGCGGAACTGGCTCAAGGGGCTGTAGGACCTACTCCTGTTCCTATTATCCTAATTCCACTGCAAGCAAGTGCTATCCCTACTTTCAGTTCAGAATGGCAGCTAGTGCAGGAGTCCTGGTAGGAAAAGAAATAACTTTTATGCAATGGTGAGAAAGAAATCGTATGGTGAGAAAGAAACCTAGCTATAAAAATGCGATTTTCCATAATTTAAGTTTTAATGCAATCCTCGTGTTTCAATCTGAGTCGCTTCCATTGAGGTTTTTTGCATTAACTTTCAATTATCCATGATGCATTTTCTCAGTAAAAGGGAGACCAATTGAAGTGAGAAATTGTACCATTTAGTAAGCAAAACGAAAATACACCACGTTGTATAGTAATAAGTTTTGCTTGAATGCTATGGGCAGATGAAGTTTGGTCCACACTCGAAGAGAAAAATAACGATTTTCCTTAATTTTCCTTACCTTTTAGATTCGGGAACAAAATTTGCAGGATATAAAGACTGCAGGGCCTCAATCTCAGTTGCTATGTGGTGTTGTACTGGATAGGTCTTTTGCTCAGGTGAGAACATAACATTCTACATATAGAAGAAAAAATTCTGCACTACTTTCTGTTGTCAGCATCCAGTCTTCTTTGTTTGTCTGTCTGTCATTATCTTTGCCTAACGTTTTGTAAACACTATTCTTTGAATGGCAGAATTTATCTATGTGGGAGGTAAGTGCTGGTGATAACTCTTCCATGTCTAATATATTATGCAAAATATCAAACAAGAATGCAGAAATGGCAGAGCAAAAATAATATTGACAGTCGAATAATAGCATGCCAGTCAGAGCTCCTGCGAACCATTGCTGAATGCAGTCATCCGTGCATGTTCTTATATACTTTAAAATATGACTCCATTACATATCGTAAGCATGCAGCGTACACTAGTCAGGCTTTCAAAACCTCATTTATTTGACTTTGTGGTTGCACCTTTTAATTGAATGGGGATTGATCAAGTTTGCTTCAGAGCTTAAATTCCAGGCAGTTCTTAGGCCTCTGGTACAAGATCATAACGTAAAGAAATGGTTTCATCATTCAAGATAATAGTGTGTCTAAAAATGCCACATGGAGTTTAAACTGGAAAACTTTCCCCTGAAAACTGTTCCTCTAACTGAGGTATGTAGTAACTGTATGGAGTCTGTTTGCAGGTTGCAGATAATATCTCCCCTGTGAAAAGATTATAGCTAATGTCTTGATTATTTTTATCAATTCACGTCGCTCTTGAAGTGTTTCAGTATGATTCCAAATGTACTTTTAAATATAATGGGTTTTTTTAAAAATGATTTAATTGAACAACACATTGTTTAATATACTTTATGATCTGTGTCACTATTGTGAGTTTGCCTGGCTACTTCTGCACAATGAAAACTAGTGAAGTGTAAAAGTGGTTCAAAGGACTCATTGCCCCCTCTATTGGATTGAAATTATCCAATTGTTATTGGTGGTATAAGAAGTTGAAAACATGCAATGGCACTTTTGCTATATTGATCTTTTACTACTTTAAAAACCTTTGGTCTATCTGAGATGTAGAGTGAATGGCACCAGATTTTATTTTTTTCAAGCATCAACAAACTGAGACTTAAGGTTCAGCATTTAATATCACACACCCCAAAGGGCTACAGTAGTTTTGTCCACAGCACGTATTAAATACAGGATTAGTTACATTTCTTCAAAGATTTTGGTGAAGTTTCCATAATAAAGTAACACAATGCATGAGATCATGAAAGTTTGACTAGTTGAAACCCCCTACGTGCATATCATCCAGAGTTGGGTTATAGCCTGCATGCCACCCTCTCCTAGCCATCCGCTACTGGAATACTTGAGTTGCATGAAAATATCATGATGGATTTAAGTTACCCAGTCTTTAAGGGAGGGTATGGTTTGCACTGTTTACTCAATTTACTGTTGCAGGATGCACCACTCTCAGACTGTACGGAGTTTATTGATGGTCTCGATCTCTCAGAGCAAGCCTTAATTCCCGCTAACCCTGTTAGAAAGGTACTTACTGACCTGTTGTTGTTGAACTCTGCACCTATTATCTCTTTTCCTCACCCAATAACTGTGCTCTGCCCTAAAACACTTGTTTGTTACCCAGAATAAGTTTGTCAGCATTAAAATCTGACTGATTGGAATCCATAAGAATAGTGCTGGGTGAAATAAGATTCAAATCCAAACTAAAATTCAAATATTCACAGCAGAATTATTTCGGATTCTGCTCACTGATGTTATGCTTACATGTAATGTTGCATTAGATGTTCTCTAACTTCAATGCAGTAAGTGGGCAAATTTACCTGTGAACAATGTGATCACTGAAGCGTATAAGGGCATCAGATTTAATGTGGAAATGTACCATGTTTCTGTCAAATTTGCAAACATGGTACATAAATTTAGAAAATCCAAAAATCTTGTATTATGAACTAGCAGGACGTATTTGAAACCAAAGCAGAACTTAATTCATGGACTTGTGGCCTTGAAGCTTAGACATGTTGCTAAACTTGCAGCAGCAGCGGCACAGTGAATTTACATTCCTGATGATATTAATTCTGTCCCACAGCTCACACTGAGAAGAGCATCTATACATGTGCCCCGCAAAGGATAGGGAATATTCCCCCCTCATTGACATCTGCTATTTTGCTTTGTGGATGTGAGTGAAACCCAAAATAGCAAGTCTCCATGGGAGGAAATTGATGGCATCTCCAAAATGTTGGAGATAGTGATGTTCAATCATGAGACTGAGTACTTTGTAGTAAAAGAATTCTTCCTAACCCCCTCTCCCCGCCCCCAACTTAAAATTGGAAGTGTGACCCTCAAAGAAAACTTGCTGAGACCACCTCAATTAGTTCATCAATGTCTTCTCTGGACACAGTGAGATTTACTAGTGCTTTATACGTTCTGTAAAGTTCAGTTCTTTAAGGGAGAGGAGGGGAAAACAAATGGACTGAGGCAGCTGAAGGCTTTGCCATTATGATGGGGCAAGAGGGAGGGAGGGGATGCGTAGAAGACCACGGTCAGAAGAACCAATTGTTTAGGAGGAGTTGTAGAGCTGAAGGACTACGTGAAGTGAAAGGAGATGTAGGTGAAAATGTTTTGAACGCTTCCATATTTGCCTTTCCATCGTAAATCCTTATTTTCATCTGTGGCATACAACAGTTTTGGAGGGTTGTGCTCATTTAAAATTTTTCCTTGTGGGCATTTAGGGCCAACATTTTCTCCATTGGAAATTCATTTTTAAAACAAAATGTGGGCATGAGTGTCTTTTGTTCTGTGGGATTTGTGGTTCCTTTCTTTAAAGGAGCTGTGCAGACTATCAGTGCATACTTGTAATTGCTAGCTGTCTACATCTCAAATAGCTAAATGAGCTCCTTATCTAGTAAACAAGTCAGTTATTAATCCTGCAGTGCAATTAGCAAAACTGAAGCCTAAAGCAGTACTAGGACGAAATGTTCATAAATCTCAGTTTGCTGACGAAGACACAAGATCCTGTTCTGTAGTTTGATGGAAATGCATTCAGTCCTCACCAGATGACAGCCCTGGGCTGTGTCTCGGTAGCAGCCGACAGACACATTCACTCAAATATATGTACAGCTGAGAAGTCCCACAATGGTAATTTGAAGGAATGGATATAAATTGCATGTTGTTAATAATTGCAAGATAACAAAGATTTTTTTTTTGTTAGTTGTGTGTCTGACACACATGGAAACCCATTTTAAGGGTCTCCAAACTAGTGCTGGGTGAAATATTCACACAGGTTGGAATATCTGTTCGCCCAATATAGACTATGCACACACTCCCCAAAAGGAGACTATCTACTTGGCTTAGCCCACAGAACTTAAGCACAGCGTAGCAAGAGCCATGGCTTAGGTGACTTGGAAGTGTAGTGAACAGTGAGGAGGATAGTGATAGATTTCAAGAGGATATAGACAGGCTGGTAGCATGGGCAGACACGTGGCAGATGAAGTTTAATGCAGAAAAATGCAAAGTGATACATTTTGGTAGGAAGAATGAGGAGAGGCAATATAAACTAGAGGGCACAACTCTAAAAGGGATACAAGAACGGAGAGATCTGGGAGTATCTGTGCACAAATCGTTGAAGGTGGCAGGGTAGATTGAGAAAGCGGTTAAAAAAGCATACGGGATCCTGGGCTTTATAAATAGAGGCAAAGAGTACAAAAGTATGGAAGTCATTATGAACCTTTATAAAACACTGGTTCGGCCACAACTGGAGTATTGTGTCCAGTTCTGGGCACCCCACTTTAGGAAAGATGTGAAGGCCTTAGAGAAGGTGCAGAAGAGATTTACTAGAATGATTCCAGGGATTTAGTTAAGTGGATAGACTGGAGAAGCTGGAGTTGTTCTCCTTGGAACAGAGAAGGTTGCGAGGAGATCTGATAGAGGTATTCAAAATCATAAAGGGTCTAGACAGAGTAGGTAGAGAATGGTCAAAAACCGGAGAACATAAATTTGAGGTGATTGGCAAAAGAACCAAAGGTGATATGAGGAAAAATTTTTTTACACAGCGAGTGATTAGGATCTGGAATGCACTGGTTGAGGGGGTGGTGGAGGCAGATTCAATCATGGCCTTCAAAAGGGAACTGGATAAGTACTTGAAAAGAAAAAAATTGCAGGGCAACCGGAATAGGGCGGGGGAGTGGGACTAGCTGGATTGCCCTTGCATAGAGCCGCACGGACTCAATGGGCCGAATGGCCTCCTTCCGCGCTGTAATCTTTCTGAGATTCTATGGATGCTGGAGTTTAACCAGCTACAGCAATGCAGCTCATCAGCATAGTGCTGGTAGTTTCCTGCTGTTCTTGACCAGCAGGACCACTCTATATAGAGCTTTGGCCTACAAGGTTATCTAGAGTTAATTGGGAAGAATCCAAGCACACAGTGACTGGTCAGTCATGAACCTGATGCCCAAGTCTCACTCAGACTTCTAACTTTTCAGCATTAGAGGAGGGGTTACCTTCGAGTTATACAAGATTGTAAACAGCATGGAAAAGGTAAATCTGGAAATTGTTTCCTTATCTGTAATTACCCTCCAGGGCATATTTAGTAATCCAATACCTAAGCCAAAAGCAAAATACTGCGAATGCTAGAAACCTGAAATAAAAACAGAAAATGCTTAAAATACTCAGGTCAGGCAGCATCTGTGGAGCGAGTAACAGTGATAATGTTTCAAGTCAATGACCTTTCATCAGCACTGGAAGAAGTTAGAGATATAACAGTTATAAGCAAGTTCAGCGCCAAGGAAAAAGGAGGGGGAGGAAAAAGAAAAGGAAAGGTCTGTGATAGTGTGGAGGGCAGGAGTGATTAAATAACAAAAGGGATGATGGTGCAAGGCAAAAGTGGGGTGGTAATGGGACAATAAAGAAACAATAAAAGATTGGTCCAGAGGAGATGTAAATGGTTACAGCAGAACCATGCTCCAGGGCACTGTTAATGACTGACAATATTTTCCCCCACCCCAACTTCTCTAACACGTACCTGTTATGTACCCGTCAGCCAATGTCTTTAAAAATTTACCTTGAATTTCCTTAGTCTTAAATTGATTTGGTTCCAATCGACCATCGCTTGCATGATATCAGACGTTTTGGCCCAAAAGAGATCCCACTCTGCCATTCACCCCCTTGCCCCCGCCCCCCACCCACAACAAAGAAGATACCCGATACTCAAATCATTAGACAACAGACAAGTGTAGGTTTGCAGCTCTCGCTAGATGGACAGCAGAAATCAGCAGCTCCCTCATGTTCAGCATTGTGAACAGCACAACACACCATCAAATATGAATGCATTGCCACTAACCTCATGACCTCAGCATGGAAACTCACCATACCCTGTCGAACAGAATTCCACCAGTTGGAGATGTAGAGCTTCAGCGGCAGTTGTTTTCGTGCCTCAGTCATGGTTTTCTGCCAATACCTGGAGAGCTGAGAATACACAATTAACTCTTCCTAGCAGCTATCCTCCAAGTCTGAGTTATCTCAGTGTCTTTACTATGTGCGTTTGCTTTCAATTTGAAATAATGTGCACAGGACAGCTTGCTCCTGTGCCAGATACCTTGATGTTCTAGGCATCTAAGTCCAATGTCACATACCAAGTTTATTCATCAGCTGCTTCATCTAAGTCCTCATGTGAGGGGCTTTGACAAAGATGTGTCTGCCTTGAGACTGATTTTCCTCCTCCTATGATATAGTGACACGTTGGAATTCTTCCTGTAACCATTTCTCCACACAAAACAAACGTATGGCTTGCTTCTGAATCTTTCATATGGATTGAAGGAAGTCTTCCCGTTGCAAGCCTTGGAGTTTTGATCCATGAAGGATAACTGTTTAGACATGTGTCTTGTATGGCGCAAGCTTAACCTATATTGGAACTTTGCTATTGTTGAAGAAAGTTGAGAAAAAACAAAATGCCCTTCTCAGGATTGTGTTTAGGCTAAAATTGGCATCCACCAACATTCCTAGGTATTGTCATGAATCAACAACTGGGACAGATGCTCCTTGTAACTTTTAAGATATAGATATGAATTAATAGTGTGCAATTTGGCTGTCGCGTCTCCCTACGTAACCGTCACTACACTTTAAAAGTACTTCCTTGGCTGTAACGTGTTTTAGATGTCCTGAGGTCTTGAAAAGCGCGATACAAATGCATGTTATTTCTTTTTTTCTTAAATTCTATGATTCTATAATTTCCCACTTACTTGCAAGAAGTTGTTACTTGTGAAGTTGACTCTTGCCAAGGGGCTCATCGGGCAACATCAAGTGATTCAAGCAGATGGTCTGCAAATCTGGGTGGCCGTAATCTCAAAAGTGCGCCTCCCTTCTTCACCAATGTGAATTTTTGTACTTCCGACCCCAGCCATATTCATGGCTTCTGATTGAAGCTGACAATTTGGGTGGTTCTATGCCGTGGATCCGGGTTGAGACTGCTCAAATATAGGATCCTTATCGCAGCAGCAGAAAGAGAGAAGCCACTCATTTCATCATTCTGGGCTGAATTTGATCTGAGGTTTAATAGGTGAAAGGTTGGTCTGCTAACCAGTTGTATACCTTGAGCCAATCTTAAATCATTTATTCCTGAAAGGCATCTACAAACCTTAACACGTGGAACAGTCCTGCTACTTTCACCAAGCCTTACTGTTTGGATCTTTCTACTAACAGGGTCGTGCTTTTTGGAAGATTTATGTTGAATCTAAAAATCTCATCTGGCCCCAAAGTTAGACCCACATTCTGTGAGTACTCTGCTTTACACCTGATAGATACTGCAGTGAAGATTGATAATCTAACTCGTCGCTTGTTCGTTTGTCTTTTTTTTTGTTGAATGGAAGCATTTATCATATACCATATAATGCAACCAACTGGATGTAACTGCATCTCTTTCACAAGGGCCTCTTCGGACAGCAATGGCACTATCTTTGCCTTTCTCTTCTGAAAAGAACTCCAAATGCTTTCAATTGGCAAGGGAAGAGAGGGTCATGTGAGTGACGCACTTACATGACATCAGAAACTTCTTACCGAGGTGGTGATCCTGTGATCCTCCCCGCTGGTTACTGGGCTTACACTAGTGGTATATGGGGAAGACTTGTAGTTCAAGAATGAAGAACACGTAAGATAAGCAGTCCAGCTTTCTCTGTCATTTCTTATCCAGGCCCCTTTCTGAGAGATTTTCTGGCGTATCTTATTTTCTTACTCCCCTTAAAAGTAATGGATAATATGTCTGATGCATTAAAATTATGCTGCACGGATTGCTGAAATAATGTGAGAATGTGGAACTCGCTACCACACTGAGTAGTTGGAACAAATAGCATAGATGCATTTAAGGGGAAGCTAGATAAACACCCAAGGGAGAAAGAATACCCTTCTATTTCTAATAGGGTGAGATGAAGTAGGGAGGGAGGAGACTCGTGTGGAGTATAAACACCGGCGTTTGGCCGAATGGCCTGTTTCTGTGCTGTAGTTTCGATGTAACTTCTGTGGGCAAAAATGGATTACCGTAGATAAGCTTTCAGCATAAATAAATTATGTAAAACGTGAATTCATTACTTTTGTCAAGTCCTTGGATTCCTATCATTAGGAGCAAATTTACATTTCAATTGAAGGATAATCATACAGTAATTGGCTACACTGGCAGTATATTTACCTGAGAAACTTCTTCAGAATTTCTCTCTCTAGTGGCCCTCCAGTTTAATGTTGAGTTTTGTTGGTGCTAAACCTCCATTGCAATATTTTTCCCACAGTCTGTGGCAAGTGAGTTGATCACAGCTGGGCTGGTGATAGGGAGGGACTACGATTGAACCCAGTACTCCTGTACTCCGGAGAGGGGTGGAGGGAAGTCAACCAGGTTCCCTGCTCCCGATGATTGTCCAGTGGAAAGTGTGCATCTGTAAATGTTGGATGAAGGCAGGGAAGGGCCTGACTATATTGCTTTCCATGGCCAAAAAGTATGCTGACACCCACTCTTAGCACAGCCATGGAGAAGTCCCTTGGGCAAGGTATCAGAGGACTGATGGAATGGTACCCCTGCATAAGTACAATAGCATGGTGGTTATGTCACTGGGCCAGTAATCCAGAGAATGTGAGTTCAAATCCCACCATGTTATTCAATTTTTTAAACTCTGGAATAAAAAGCTGGTAGCGGTCTAAAAATAACCATGAAGCTGTCTGATTGTTGTAAAAATCCAACTGGTTCAATAATGTCATAGAAACATAGAAAATAGGAGCAGGAGTAAGCCATTCAGCCCTTCGAGCCTGCTCCGCCATTCAGTATGATCATTGCTGATCCTCTATCTCAATACCATTAGGGAAGGAAACCTGTTGTCCCTACCCAGTCTGGCCTATATGTGACTCCAGTCCCACACCAGTGTGGTTACCTACCCTCTGAAATGGCTTAGCAAGCCACTCCATTGTATCCAGGGCAACTAGGGATGGGCAATAAATGCCAGAATTGCCAGCGATACACATCCTAAGAATGAATTTTAAAAAAAAAAATCTTGGTACTTGCAGGGCACAAAATTTTGGGGGGGTGGGGAAGATTGTGATTTAAATTTTGTTATATATATTTATTTTACTATTGGCCCGCTGTCCCCTGTGTTCAAAACAAATGGTAACGATGAATTTGACTGCGTGTATTGGGTTGAACTTTGCCTTGTGCTGAACCAATCTAACATTTATGTTTGCATGCCTTCATCTTGATTGCCTTTCGAGCTACATCTATACTTATTGTACGTACTTTAGTAAAGGTTCTTGTTCTATAATCTGAAATAAAATTAATGTTTCTAACTTACACCTGTGTGTGCACATCTGCTTCAATTAACGTGGTAGGTCTTAATGATTATTGGACATTGTATTAAGAAGAAAGCTTAAATGTTAGTGTGTTGCATCCTTTTTTTTAAAAAGTAAAAATTTCATATCCCAAAAAACATTTCAGTGTTAATTGAGAATAATGTCTAGAAGTTGCCTTGCTAGCAGGCAATATGTCCAATTACTAGTAAGGGTGGTAACTTTTTGCAGCTTCCTTACATGCACATAATAGCTGTTTTCATAATATCCAGGTTATTTAAGGATTGATATGTCAGTTAGCAGTGGTAGAGTTCAAAATATTACAAAAAGGTCCAACACAATCAAAAGCATTTAACCACGTTCAGTGACTTATTGCAGTGAATTTCATTTGGCGTCTGATCGCGAGTTTCTCTGAAAGTCGTCATCAACCGTTGAACTTTTTTGTATGTTTGTACCAGTGAGGAAGTGAAGAACACCCATCTATTCTATGGGTCAGTTATACTGCAGATTTTGTGTCGATTCAACACTATTTTAATGTTACACTGATGCAAAATATGTAGTGCAGCTGCAGTTTGAGACAATAGATCTGAGACCAAGTTGACATCATTGGAAATGGTGTAAGATCACCTCAAAGGTAGCCTTAACAGTTTTGTGAACTTTTTCTACTGGGGCAGCTGTTGGAGTGCTAGTTAACTTGGCACCCCATAGCTATGGAAAGGGAAAAACCAACTCCAGCTCACAATCCAGTGACTTTTAATGGAAAGTATGTGGACATTGGTGAGGGCAGGATGGGGTTCAGCTGTGATGCCTTACAAGGTCGAATAGCCTGAAGAAGCTCACTGTCCAAGCTTGCACTTGAAGAATGACCGCTTGGGCAAGGTACTAGAAGGCGCTAGAGACTTTGGATCCATTCCTCGGCCAAAGTCAGCACCTTCAGGAGGGTTAGAAAGAGGATTGTGCAGGAAGGATTTTACAGACATAAGTATGATTTTGAAGTAAGTCTCACTAATTTTCAGTAAAGGGGTGCAATCCCAACCAATATTTTGCTCAAAGGCCCTTCTCAGGAATGCTACAGCGCCAAAGAGTGATAAGACATGGATCTGTACCTGCAATTCTCCAACTGACAAACTTCTGATTTCAATAATGCTTCTGTAGAGAGTTGCCAAATGCAGGCTTCTCCCCAGAAGATATGGGGGAGAAAAAAATCTTCAAAAGACCAGCAGTTCTATTCCACCAGGAGTGGGTGGTGGAACTCTGTCCCAGGCGACCTCCCAAACCTCTCCATCCTCAGATATAAGCACGGAGCAGACTTGTCTGAATCTAGAGCCTTATTGCACCCTCTGCCCATCCCAGAGTGTTTCACAGGAACTACTTGCATACAGCAAGATCCCACATGCAGCAAACCAAAGGGAGAGGTTAAGAGAATTTTTTTTTAAAACACAGAGGATTGTTTACACGGCAGCCATTTTTGCAACACAGCAAAATCCCACAAAACAGCGAATGACCGTGCTGTAAATCTGTTTTGGGTGATCACTAAAAGTATTGACACAGGTTAACGAGGCCATTTTTTTTTTACAAAGCAAACCAAGCACTGGGGTTCATTTGTGGGGGAGTCCAAAACTAGGGGCCAGAAATATAAGATAGTCACTAATAAATCCAATAAGAAATTCAGGAGAAACTACTTTACCCAGAGAGTGGTGAAAATATGGAATTCACCACCAAATGGAGTAGTTGAGGTGAATAGCATTGATGCATTTAAGGGGAAGCTAGATAAACACATGAGGGAGAAAGGAATAGAAGGTTATGCTGATAGGATGAGATGAGGTAGGGAGGGAGGAGGCTCGTGTGGAGTATAAACATTGGCATAGACCATTTGGGCCGAATGGCCTGTTTCTATGCTGTAAATTATATGTAATGCTGTGTAATTTTAGTAGGGCTCTTTCATTTGCTATATGGGATAGCCGTGCTTCCTAAAACCAATTTCTTGCCGCCTTTTACAATAGAGCAAAAACAAAAAGGATTTAGCACTGAATTCCAGGCTGGTTAATATCCCACAGCTGGGCAGACCGTGCATGCAGTCTGAGATGCTTGAAGCAGTAATTCTGCTGAAGGCCACAGGTAAAGTGGAGGCAGGCTTCGAGAGACCTCCAGGCCACATTATTTACCATTACACTATCTGATTCCACTTTGGGATGAAGGCCTTTTGTGCACAAACTGCCTTATTGACCCAACATTTTCTCTCTAGGCTATGAAATTGATCCCACACGGCCTCCCAAATAATCAGTGTTTCACATTTAAGTAACATCTGAGCAGTTGTTTTATGTTGGGTTCTGTAGGTCGTTGAGATATTTGATGAT
The DNA here is from genome assembly GCF_035084215.1 of Heptranchias perlo. NCBI lineage: Eukaryota > Metazoa > Chordata > Chondrichthyes > Hexanchiformes > Hexanchidae > Heptranchias > Heptranchias perlo. The sequence continues at coordinate 8,018,539 of NC_090328.1, forward strand.
AGTTTTGTTTTTCTTATTCAGGGAGAGTTGGTGACTGCATCAAAGGCAATCATTGAGAAGGAATACCAGCCACGGGTAATTGTGAGCACTGCACCAAATCCCTTTAACAAGCTGACAGACCGTGAACTTGAGGAGTACCGCAAAGAGGTTGAACGCAAACAGAAGGGGCCTGAAGGCAAGTTCCTAAATTATTCAGTTGTTTATTGGGAAAGTTTTAAAGAGTAGAGTTTTAAAAACCTGTTCATTTCAATTTGTTTTAGATTCATTTATAAATCCAGTTAAATATAATTATTCCACTGTAACAAAATAGCCTATTCAAACTGAGTAATGTATAGTTTTCTTAATGGGAATTAAAATTATGAACAGTCTTTCCATATGTGGTACAATCAAACAGTTGAAGACTGTACCATGTGCGCACTACATCTACATTTCATTTTTAAAAAGGTTGCAACGTATATCTGAGAGTGCTTTTCAGTACTGTTGCATCAAATGTCCACGTGTGTGTTCGTTCACAAAAAAAGAAAATCTGTTTTGAATAGTTTGTTTTTTTGCCTGGTCCCTTCTTGACATTCGGTCCCAATGATAGCTGCTTCCTGTTTTTAAAAAGACATCAGCATCACCTAATCGTACAACTCTGTGTGAGGCTACGTCCATTTGGGAGTGAACTTTTGAGGACAGATGGTGCCAATGGACCTGCTGACAGCTGGAAAAATCCTTGAGTTACGGAGTACGTCGGATGTTTAGGACGGCCAGGAGGATTATGCCACCCCTACACTTTAATGAGCTGTAAAAGGCAGCACTGCTAAATCAGGTCCAGCTAAGACCCAATTGTCCAGTTTCTTTTTTATTAAATTGGACCAACTAGAGAGAAAAAAGTTGAAGATAATGAAATGTTTTTTGAATTGTGAAATTTGGACCAGTTTGGGACAATTTTGGTTACTAATGCTATCACTGCCAAGGAATAACAAAATTCAGCCAAGCAGAGTTACCATAGAGTGGACCAATGGTAGTTTGTCATTTGATGTCACAAAAATGCTACTTCAAAACCTTAATGGGTAGAGAAATATATGAAAAGCCTTCCTTCTGGAACTTTGAGTTGTAAGTTAGTTTTCTAGCTTCCAAGTTAAGGAATTTGTTCGTTCCCCTCGTGAACAACAGAGAGGTTGTAAGTCCAGAACAGGAAATGTCCAGCCCAGGAGCAGCCATAGTCATATCATTTTTTTAATTATCATTTTTTCCCCATCATTTAGCTCTTGCAAGAGCTGAGGACTGTAATTGTGCATACGACTCCACTGCAACCATTGCTGAAGGTGTGATCGGATAAGCCAGATCCAAATTACATTAGAACTTAAAGAAATCAGCCTCATACTAAGACATTGTGGCAAGAAGAACTTGCTTGCTGAAGAATGGTGAGGTCAGTTAGTGGGCCTCCTGCTCAGTCACGCCCCACTATTCTGCCCAGTCTGGAGGAAGGGGAGGCTACCAATAAGTGGGTGGGACGATCTTCATGCTCACCAAGTGGCTGGGCTTCCGATCCACTAGGCCATAGAGGGTTGTCTTGCCGATTGCTCCCCAGCCCCTGCTCTTTTGCTCACTGCAGGCGGTTTGGGGGCCTTGAGATGGGCTTTCCTCGACCTCACTCTCTTGGAGGGGATGGGAGGAGGAGGAGTGGCAGAGCTATTCAAACAATATCCTGCTAAAACATGATAACATAATTATGATAAGCGGCAGATCGTAAACAGATGCTTACCCAAGTTTGGAAACTTTTAACGCCCAGTAGTAACTTTGGTGCAGAACCATCTGGTGGCTGGAATATTAAAGACGCTGCAAACTCCCATGGACGGGATTCTGTGGATGTGGTGTACTTGGATTTCCAGAAGGCATTTGACAAGGTGCCACATCAAAGGCTACTGCACAAAATAAGAGTTCATGGTGTAGGGGGTAACATATTAGCATGGATAAAGGATTGATAAGCTAACAGGAAACAGGGAGTAGGCATAAATGGGTCATTTTCAGGTTGGCAAGATGTAACGAGTGGAGTGCCACAGGGATCAGTGCTGGGGCCTCAACTATTTACAATCTATATCAATGACTTGGATGAAGGGACCGAATGTATGGTTGCTAAATTTGCTGATGACACAAAGGTAAGTAGGAAAGTAAGTTGTGAAGAGGATATAAGGAGTCTGCAAAGGGATATAGATAGGTTAAGTGAGTGGGGAAAAAAAATAGGCTGTTGGAGTATAATGTGGGAAAATGTGAACTGTGGCTGGAGGAATAGAAAAGCAGTATATTATTTAAATGGAGAGAGATTGCAGAACTCTGAGGTACAGAGGGATCTGGGTGTCCTAGTACATGAATCACAAAAAGTTAGTATGCGGGTACAGCAAGTGATTAGGAAGGCAAATGGAATGTTGTAATTTATTGCAAGGGGAATGGAACATAAAAGTAGAGATGTTTTGCTACAGTTGTACAGAGCATTGGTGAGACCACATCTAGAATACTGTGTGCAGTTTTGGTCTCCTTATTTAAGAAAGGACATAATTGCTTTAGAGACGGATCAGAGAAGGTTCATTTGACTGATTCCTGGGATGAGGGGGTTATTTTATGAGGAAAGGTTGGACAAGTTGGGCCTGTATACATTGGCGTTTAGAAGAATGAGAGGTGATCTTATTGAAACACATAAGATACTGAGGGGTCTAGAAAGGGTTGAGAGGATGTTTCCCCTTGTGGGAGAGACTAGAACAAAGGGACTCAGTTTAAAAATAAGGGGTCTCCCATTTAAGATGGAGATGAGGAGAAATTTTTTCTGAGGGTCGTGAGTCTGTGGAACTCCCTTCCCCAGAGAACAGTGGAGGCAGCGTCATTGAATAGTTTTAAGGCTGAGTTAGATAGATTCCTGATTAACAAGGTAGACGGGAAAGTAGGGTTGAGGTTTTTACATGTAAGCTTAAACCCACTTTAACCATGAGATCACATCGCAACCTACTTGCATAACAGGTACTGCATGGAATGTTGCTACTCGCCTTTTATTTTCAACGTATATATATATATATGAAATAGATATGGTTATAAATCACTTCAGGCATGATAGATTAAAATAGATAAATATGTAGTGTATTTGTTTTGGGGGGGGGACTCCCAGTTCATGGTTGAATTATTTAATAAATAGTAGTTTCAATTAATCCAAATAGCCATTCACCCAAACTAATAAGTTTTGTGTCCGTATGAATGTAGTGTTCTTACTTGCTTTCAGATTGACCTGTGTTTATCACAAGGTATTACTATCCACGTAGTTAGCAGAGACCAGTAAGGTCCAAAAAACACATTCCACAACAAACTCACAAGGTTCCACACCAAATTTGAAAACTTGAAATAGAACCATGGTGTTAATCTCATTCCATAATAAAACACAGCCTATAATATTTAGCTATCCCACCCCTATTTGTTGATTTTGATTGAGTGGTGGTGGTGCGGGGAGGAGGAGGAGGAGGAGGAGGAGGAGATGATGAGGTATGAAGTTACTTGAACCAACCAAAAGAACATTAAGTGACGTAGCAATGATTAGTTACAGAACTAACCTTTTAGTTGTCATAGTAAAAATTAAGAGCGAGGCAGATGGCATGTTGGCCTTTATTGCAAAGGGGTTGGCGTACAAGAGTAAGGAAGTCTTACTACAACTGTACAGGGCTTTGGTGAGACCTCACCTGGAGTACTGTGCAGTTTTGGTCGTCTCATCTAAGGAAGGATAGACTTGCCTTAGAGGCGGTGCAACGAGGGTTCACCAGCTTGATTCTTGGGATGAGAGGGTTGTCCTATGAGGAAAGATTGAGTAGATTGGGCCTATATTCTCTGGATTGTAGAAGAATGAGAGGTGATCGGATTGAAACAGTCAAGATTCTGAGAGGGCTTGACAGGGTAGATGCTGAGAGGTTGCTTTCCCTGGCTGGAGAGTCTATAACTAGGGGACGTAGTCTCAGGATAAGGGACAGGCGATTTAGGACTGAGATGAGGAGGCATTTCTTCACTCTGAAGGTGGTGAATCTTTAGAATTCTCTACCCCAGAGGGTGGTGGATGCTCAGTCATTGAGTATATTCAAGACTGAGATCAATAGATTTTTGGACTCTAAGGGAATCAAGGGATATGGGGATTGGATTTTTTTTATTCGTTCATGGGATGTGGGTCTCGCTGGCAAGGCCAGCATTTATTGCCCATCCCTAATTGCTCTTGAGAAGGTGGCAGTGAGCCGCCTTCTTGAATCACTGCAGTCCGTGTGGTGAAGGTTCTCCCACAGTGCTGTTAGGTAGGGAGTTCCAGGATTTTGACCCAGCGACAGTGAAGGAACGGCGATATATTTCCAAGTCGGGATGGTGTGTGACTTGGAGGGGAACGTGTAGGTGGTGGTGTTCCCATGGGCCTGCTGCACTTGTCCTTCTAGGTGGTAGAGGTTGCGGGTTTGGGAGGTGCTGTCGAAGAAGCCTTGGCAAGTTGCTGCAGTGCATCCTGTGGATGGTACACACTGCATCCGTGGAGCGCCGCTGGTGAAGGGAGTGAATGTTTAAGGTGGTGGATGGGGTACCAATCAAGTGGGCTGCTTTGTCCTGGATGGTGTCGAGCTTAGAGTGTTGTTGGAGCTGCACTCATCCAGGCAAGTGTTAACCACAGACTTCTACTCCAGTAAAAATAGATTGAGATGGATCCATTGTACTTTTAATAACCATGTATATGATCTGTAAAGTTAGTGGTGTACTTCCTATTTGGCAAAGCTTTATTTGCATGAACCTGTTGTCTTCTCTAGCTGAGAATGCTACAGCTCACATTGGTGAGGTCTCGGCGAAAATTGAGTTCATTCGAGCGCACCAAGAATGCCCTGATGGCTCGCCAGATGGCGTGGCGGTTATACCACAAAGGCACCCTGTCCTGGAGCAAGTGACTGTTACTGAAATTGTTCAAGGGCAAAGTCAGCCCTCCATGTATGAACCTATACAAAACCAAGATAACGCAACTGAAACAAAGTCTCACACCAGCCAAGGATGCTCTACAGAGGCTGAGTCTCCTTACAGTCACCAGCAGATCTCCAGTCAGGAATCTCCCTACAGTGTAGGCCAGGTCTCCGGGCAATTCAGCCCAGAAAATATGGACAGACAGGAATCGCTGCACAGCCAGCTACACAGTGCCGTTGTCAAGGCACTTATAACTTCTGGTGACCGTAATCCTTCATCTGACCCTTCAGGTATTGGCCAGCAGGGTAAGACCCAGTCTTTTTGAATGAAGAAGCACAAATCTATCTAATCAAAAACATTGAGTTCCTCTCTTTGATTTATCTTTGTCACTTGACATGCTGTATCTTCACCATCACTGACATCTGTCTCTCTCATTTTTTTTGATCAGTTGCCGTAATTTCTGGTTGCTCAGTGGTGATTTGAATTTATTCTATGGATATGGGTTTCCTTTTCCTCTGTGCGGCTATACAACTGAATTCTTGTCTCTCAGTTTGAGATTATAACAATCCCTGAGCACTTTTGGTTTCCTTGGACCCTTGCAATGATTCTCATCTTCTGCTCTTCTTTGCATGCAGTAGATTTTAGGGAAAAAAAATGTGGTGGTGAGATTAATCTTCAAAATGGTGGTGTGATTTTTGTGTGTTTTTCAGGTAAGACATTTTACAGCAAGGCCAAAGGAAATTATCCATTTGGCAAAGAATTAGTCAAAATGTTTTTTGTGGCATTGTTTTGGGTATTCTTGTGCTGGCTAGTTTACATGCCGTAAATGCCTGAAAAAACTCACAGAAGGTTCGAGAATGCTCCTGTAACGTCTACTGTGACTTGATAAAGTAGGGTTGTTCCAACAGATCATTTTGCTGATTGAATATTCTGCTGCGCAGAGCTGAAAACTTGAAAATCAATACAGATTTTCCTGCCTGTTAAATTGCGCTGATGAGCATGTCGAATGTAATGTCATCTGGTGCAGTGCCTTATTTTAATGTTGGCAGCTGTACTGAGATTAGCATTGCAGAGACTGCTAAAGGGATCACTGCAGATGAGCACACACGCTACTGTTAACATTCACCTCTGTGTTTGCGGGGAGGGGGATGCAAAGTATTTTTTGAGCATCTCCCGGGTCCAGTGAATTGCTGTAGGCACTTGGAGCTTTAAGCCATCAGACAAATTATTCCTGTGCCAGCTAACCTTGCCGGGAATGCCAGAGCAACAGAGGGGAGTGCTGTTGGGGAATCTCGATTATCCACTGGGCTGCTGTCCATCATGGTGGGGATAACCGAGATTCTACTGCTGTCCCAGATCTAAATGAGAATTAAAGGCCACAGCGTGGATCGTACGCCTTTGAGGACTGTCAAAAACAAGAAACTCATCATTGTTTTGTCTGTAGCCACGGTGCAGAAAAGCCATTGCAGCCTTCAAGGGGTTGACAGACTGTGCTGAATTTAAACCATTTTTTTTTTGTCTTGTTTCTACCCCTCTTAATCTCAGAGCTTTCAGAGCCCCAGTCAGAGGAGGTAAAAGTGAACGACCAACAGAGTCCTGCAGACCACACTCCTACCCGTACTCCCCCCAGCACTCCCACGAAATTAGATGATGGTAAGATGCTCTGAGCAGTTACAGTTGGATAGCTGTAAAGCATGATGGTTTGTGATCGTTTGGATTGTTGATGAAGTTATTTGCGTGTGTAACTATTCAAGAAACTGTCTGCTTTGTCTTTTTTTAATTGAGCAATAATGTACGAGGAAGTGTGCAGATAATTGCTATATTTATTTGGGGAGTAGCAGGAAACTGATGAATGCAGCGGTGAAACTGCTTATTAAATAGGCAGTTACTTAAATTCCTGTAGAAGTTTCACCTGCATACTGGCAGAGTTAACTTCAGGATTAGTGATGTGCTTTGACTTAACATTTAACCATGAAGGGGTTGCCATTTACTGAGTATTGCTGACTGAAATAATCAAAGCACAGTCCCAAAATATAAGCGGTCTCAAGCATAAAGAGTATAATAATGCACACCTCTTGTTCATTGCTGCTATTGGATTACACCTCTCTGTCAGAACCTCTAGCCCAGCAAAAGCAGTTGAGACTGAGATTGACTCTTTTTTTGTAAGTAAAACACAGCTGGATATGTGGCTTGGAATGGGATTGATGATTATAGAGATGATCAGTGCCCCCCCCAGGATACAATAGATCCCATGCTGCTGGGGTGGCTGAGCAGAGAGGGCAGGACAAGATAGAACAATGGAAGTATGAGGATCGATGCTTTGCTCAATTGGAGTCAAATACAAAAGAAATAGATGTATTTATATAATGCCTTACTATGGGATCCAAGTGTTTTACAAACTGAATTACACAGGGTTTTTTTTGGAATGTAGTGATTCTTATTTTGACATGAGTGTAACATGCTTGGGAGGAACAAGACGACTTTGGACCTATGGTTCCCAAAGCTCTCCACCACTGGGGGTTTTCCTCGCCTCACATCTGGATCTGTTGTGGACTAATTGATAGAGACTGATTGCTATGAATTGTTGTTGAATCATGCGACTACCAGGATGGTAGAAAGCGAACTAGATGGACCTTGGTCTTTTTTCATCTAGTAATTCCTATGTTATGTAGCCATGATGTGGAGATGCCGGTGATGGACTGGGGTTGACAATTGTAAACAATTTTACAACACCAAGTTATAGTCCAGCAATTTTATTTTAAATTCACAAGCTTTCGGAGGCTACCTCCTTCCTCAGGTGAACGATGTGGAAAAATGTTATGTAGACCAACATAGTTGGTCTATGTTATGTAGACCAACATAGCAGCCATTCTCTACAAACAACTTCCCACAAACAGCAATTAGAATGAAAAGTAATTTTTTTGGGAGGCGGCACTGGTTGAGGGAGGAATATTAGTACATCGGAGGAACTCCCTGCTCTTTGTTGAATAATTCCATAGGGGTGTCTTGTGTTCACCTGACCCACTGAAACCGGCAGACAGAATCTTACTTTAATATCTCCTCCATATAGTGTACACCTCTAATATACAGCACTCCTTCAGTACTGCTCTGGAGTGTCGGCCTAGATTATTTATTCAAGCCCTGGTGCGGGGTTCAACCCACAATATTATGACCCAGAAACAAGAATGCCACCAGTTGAGCCAAACTGAGAGACATAAGAACTGCTAGGTGTGAGAAATGGCCATTTTAGTCCATCAGGCCAACTCCACCTGAGTCTGGATGATTATTCAACCATGGACTTTGTCCAAAACCTGTTGATTATTACTTTAAGAAACATGCAAGTTCTTTCCCCTATGTCCCTGGGGGAAAAAAAATCAAGCAAAGCTATTAATATCTCTATAATCCTCAATTTCCTTCTCATCGATAGGGAAGTATTTGTGTCGAACTTTCCCTCAGGAGATTAGGTGGGTTAGAGTCCATTATAGAGTGAATTGTACATGGGCTGTGGAAGGAACTGGCCTGAAGGGCCTTCTCTCATTTCATGCATCACTTACAAAAGGTATTGAGCAACAGTCATTTGCAGGAAAATCTAGGGAAAAGGTTAAAATAAAATATCCTATCCCAGCCCCAATTTGATCTACTAGAGAGTGTATGTTCTGTATTGCCCAAAATGTATAGATTTCTTAATTTAGCTAAAGATCCAACTTGGTTTTTTGGACTAGAATGAAAGTCCTTGACATTATTCTGGGCCAAGGTTAGAATTATACTCAGTGTTGACAGCAGTTGATTCTAGTGACGCTTAAGTGAAATGGTGTAATCTGATCTATGTATCTGTGTACCTTCTGTCATGTTAGAATCACTGTCCTGTGGTAGTTTTTCCATTCACTGATCCCATCTGATTTCTCTGTTCTGTAAGAATTGTATATTCTGTTCTTTTTTTTGTTTAACACAAACGGCTGTTATGAATGCATAGATTTTTCTTCTTGTGCTTTTTTTCCCCCACCCGCCTTCCTGTGGCTGCATTACAAAACAGGAGCTGGATGTGCTAAAGAGTACCTGTTACCATAGTAAGTATTGTGCATCCATGTACAGAGCTGCTTCAGTTAACCCTGCGAGTCCTGCGTGCATGGCTTCCAGCTTTCGCATTCCTGTTTCCACTTCCATTTCCTCCTGGTTAATAGCCTCCATTAAGCTGCAGACACCTTCCTGAAATTTTAGAAATCTGTTTTACTTTAGCCCCTCGAAGTGCTGCTGTTTTCTCACAAGGACCAGCACATATTCTCCTTTTATTTTTGGTAAGAGAGTGTACATCTCCCGGCTATCGGATATGTTTCTAGTTTTCTTTTTATCTAGACGTCTTGTATTTGAGCATATATACCTTTTCAAAGGAATTTGTTAACATTGTTTAATTTTAACTCCTCGATACATTATTGAATCGCGCGTGCGGTGAAGGATGGAAATGATAAATCCTGCTTAGTGTTCAGTAAGTCCGTTGTATGGTCGATACACTAAGAGGTTGAGTATTTTACTATGTTTCTGCGATTCAAGCTCACTGAAGCAAAAAAAAATTTGAAGTGTCTACTTCAAACATATAGTATGCAAAATTTCAGGAATATGAACAAAATACTACTCATATTGCCTAACTCTTTAAAGTGTGTAAGTACCATAAATAACTGACTAAATCAAGTTTTAGAAAATGGCCGCAATGCTGTCTAACCTGTGTACCGTTCGAGCGATGGCCTCTTGAAGTTTACTGCTACAAGATCTTAATACATACAGCCTAGAAATTATTTGCCAATATCCACCATTGAATGCCTAATGTATTCATATGATATTCCTTTGCCCATCATTTTAACAGGAGTTAAGTCATTTATAATGAACGATTTATTAACTCCATTAAAATAGTGGGCAGAGGAAGGTCATAGACATTTATTCGTTAATATCTCCAGCAGTAATTTCTAGACGTGTATGAATTAAAGGTGCAGTACTTGAACTTTAGCCCTTTGTGTGAAAAGAGGTAATTAAACCAAGAATTTCTCTTAAGTACGGTACTCTGTGAGCTTGCCACTGCTCTATACCAAAGCTGCTGCTCCTCCCTATATTTTTTTCCCTTTGTCCTTACCTCAGGCTAAAGCAAAGCTTGATATGACCCTCCTACTGTGAGAAAATGTAGAGATTTACTTTATAACCAGACTTGTGAAGAATGCCTTTTGGAAAAGCTCTGAGGTTCGAATACTTTGTAACAGTGGCGTTGTGATGGGGAGACAAGAGAAAGAGATAGAAGCACGTATTCTGGGCCAGTAGACAATCCACGGTGAAAGGCAAATTCAGAACTGATGTCAGGGAGTTCTTCACACACAGAGTAACCAACACAGGATGACAAAAGCGTCCAATGTATGTAAGAAATGGCTGTTTTGTGTGTTGGGACCCTGTTGGTTTGTTGTGGGTGAGTGAGCTATCATGGACCGATTTATCTTACTCGCCCGTATCCATCTCCTGAATGGAATTAAAGCCTGCAGCTTTTAAGAAATGTGGCACAGTATCAGATAAAGGGGTTGAAATTACTGTAAAGATCCTTGAATATTGCTTTCAGTGGTTGGGAGATTAATTTCTAGCCCTCTACCTTCTGGTGACTAATACACTTTTTACAAGTGAAATTTACCTTTTTTTAAAAAAAAAAAATTTCAGGTGAAGAAAATTGCAACTACTTTAAAACAAAAAGCAGGCCCCTATCCCCCATTCATCTAGGCTGGATTTAAACCCAGGCCCAATGTGATGTACTCTGCAGGAGAGGATGAGTTAAAGAAAGACTTGCATTCATTTAGCACCTTTCACAACCTCAAGACGTCCCAAAGCACTTTACAGCCAATGAAGTACTCTTTTTTTTGAAGCGGAGTCACTGTTGTAATGTAGGAAACGTGGCAGCCAATTTACGCACAACAAGGTCCCCCAACAGCAATGAGATAATGACCAGAACTTTTTTTTAGTGATGTTGGTTGAGGGATAAATATTGGTCAGAACACGGGGGAGAATTCCCCTGTTTTTCTTCGAATAGTGCCATGGGATTTTTTACATCCATCTGAGAGGGCAGACGGGGCCTCGGTTTAATGTCTCTTTTGAAAGGTGGCACCTCAGACAGTGCAGCACTCCCTCAGTAGTTCATTGCATTCATTGATTTTTGAAATAGAGTCTACAGACCAAATTTAAAAATAAAGTGCTCATATCTTAAGTCAGAGAGATGTTTGTCTACACAACAAAACATTAAACTCTTGTTGGCAAGATTGAATTGTTTCAATTGCACTGGTCAGAATGGGTTGTGTCATCTCATGATTGGAACAAAAGATCAAAATCCTCCACTACACAACTCTTCCACTTTGTGCCCTTCATTGCTGTTGGCAGCAGCCAAGAAGGTCTCTGGAATTGCACAATGCCAGACCATTTGACTCAAGATCCTCAGAGGCAAAGGAACGAGTGTCACCTTGGGAGTTTCCAAGTTGTTCCAATTAGTACTTCAATCAGGAAAGTTTCTGGTGAGGCTGAACCCCCTGATCCCAAAGCTGCAATCACCACAACTGGCAGTCTTGGTTCCACACAGGTCGTCTGCTTTGGTTAACCTAAAAGGGTTAGGAACACTATTACAACTTAACAGTGTGACTTTGAATTAGAAGTGTTTCAGTTGATGCCTCAGACCGCACAGGGCTAGAAGTAGTTCAGGGAAGTGCTGGGAAGGGTATGATCCTTGTGCCTTGCCCCGAATGAAATCCATCATGGGGTGATTTGCCTCGGTGTCGTCAGTTATTAAGAATTTTCATACTAAGTTGCTGTTTTGACCCAACCATTGCTTTGGCACACTATATTGGTATTGAGTTCAGTGACTCAACACAACCTTAAGTGGCAATTATCTCTGTTGCTGCTTCACTTTATTTCGGGTTAGTAAGATCGTTGAGGATCTCACTGACTTAGTATCATAGAATCATACAGCACAGAAGGAGGAGATTCAGCCCATCGTGCCTGTGCCGGCTTTTTGGAAGAGCTATCCAATTAGTCCCACTCCCCTGTTCTTTCCCCATAGCCCTATAATTTTTTTCCCTTCAAGTATTTATCCAATTCCCTTTTGAAAGTTATTATTGAATCTGCTTCCACTGCCCTTTCAGGCAGTGCATTCCAGATCATAACAACTCACTGCATTAAAAAAAATGCTTCCTCGTCTCCCCTCTGGCTCTTTTGCCGATCACCTTAAATCTGTGTCCTCTGGTTACTGACCCTTCTGCCACTGGAAACAGTTTATCCTTATTGGTTAATCTTTTTGGATCTTCTGATTCCGAGGGGAGGAAGAACTGCAGGTTGTACTGTCCGAGTTTTGGTGTAGCTCTGCCTAGATTCCCTGAGGGTTTACCACATGGCTCAAACCTGGACCTCTGAGTAAATACGTCCATAGTCTTCCCTAGATTTCACCTTGATCAACCAATTTGAGATAGAAAGGCCCGAGTAATTTTTTTTTCTAAGGCCAGACCACTAAGCCAAATTTTAGAGTCCCAAGATAAAGGGCAAACAAAGTCTCCTTGTCCAAGTAAAGAACCCCATAAACCCCCGAGAAAGTGTTCCCAGAGTTTGACTGCTTGGGGCATTGTACTTACAAATGAGCTTGGCTGCGTATCTGATGCATTGGGTAAAATGCATCTACCAGTTGGTGTCTCAGATTTTTTAGCTAAGCTTAAGCTGCTGTGAGGTACAACACTTTCACTGGTGGCTGATATTGTACAGACTGAAGATTAAAGATGCTGTTGCCGCTCCTGAATGTGTTGGGGGGGCGGGGGGTGCTGTGCCCAGGGGATGCCTGATTGTGCGTACTGTATTCCAGTGGATCTTCAGACACAACAGTAAAAGCTCTTTTACAAGAGGAAAACTCATCTTTGCCCAAGACATTGCAAAATAAATTGGAATTTAATAAAAACAAAGCCTAAAATCCATCAGAGGGGGAAGAATGATCCTCTCCCTTCTCTGCAGAGATGGACAGTTCTGAAATCAGGGCTAGAGAGGGAATGGGTTTCTTATTGCCTGGGTCTAAGTAATCCTGAACAGGAAACCATTATACTACGAAGAAGCTAGACTTGCCTGGATTCCCTGCTGTAAGACTAACACAAAGGCTTCTTCCCTAATTACCAGGAAACAGCAGACTCTGACACCTTTGAAAGGTAGGAGATCGCGTGTTTTAGAAGTGAAAAAGCATCCTTGGTTCTAAGGGATAGATTCCTTAGGTCACTCTCTGTCTTACTAAAGCAGAACAGTTTTTTACGACTCCAGGTCCGAGCATTAAAGGCCTTGTTCCCAATATTTTTGTTCTCAAAGCAAGATTATTTACCCATCCCTTACCTCAGCTTTTTGAGTATCAAAATGTGAAACTCAGATTGACAAGTTGTATTAAACATCTAAACTTAACTCAGCATCAATTACTTTCACATACACTTAAGTCTACTTATTAAACACACTTGAGATGTGAACTAGGAGTTGGCTACCAGTCCTTCCATGTATTAGAATCACATACAATGTACAGCACAGAAACAGGCCATATGGCCCAACTGGTCCACACGAGCCTCCTCACGCCCCTCTTGATCTAATCCTATCAGCAAAATATTCAATTCCTTTCTCCCTCATGTACTTATCCAGCTTCCCCTTAAATGCATCTGCTGGAATAGATCCAGCTCCTGGACTGGCTTCTCTACTCTAGAACAATCTAGTGCAGTTCTTCTAGGGCCTTGCATGGACCACATAGCTCTCAAAAGAAACAGACTGATAAATTGTATATATAGACTTTCAAAAGAAGTAAAATAACGATATATTTTTTGGTGATTGACCATCTGATATTTTATTGGTACACTTAACCCAGACTGCAAAAAAATACTGTGCTTTGCAGGGGGGTGTAGGGGCAGTCCGAGATTGTATCCCCAAGCCAAAACCTGCACTCACTTGCTTACGTTGTCCTCTCTTATAAATTCTTCAGAATCGCAAGCGGAACAGACATACAAGGATGACAGTGCTGCAACTTTCCAACAGTCCCTGCCAGAACTCACCCCCGATGAGCACTCGGAACCACTGACCTTCCAGACGTCTGGAAAAGAGGAATCGGACAGCCCAAGCAAAGATCTGAGTAGAAAGCTTAACGAGCTGACCACAGCCGAGCTCCAAGAAGTGCCCTCCCCACCTCCTGAGCCGGTGCCAACCCCACCAGCTGAGGAAGTGGCGGACGCGGCCAGCGACGAGTCTCCCAGCAAGTCACCTTCGAAGAAGAAGAAAAAGTTCCGCACTCCCTCCTTCCTGAAGAAGAACAAGAAGAAAAGCGACTCCTAAAAAAAAAAGAAAGCCTGGTCTACCTTGGGGGGGGGGGGAAGGTGCGACGCCCTCGTTTCACAGATCGATTCTAATTCATTTCTAGAATGTACAAGGTTGTATCGTTTAGTGTTATGTCTTAATAAAAACATCCATGTAACGGAATGCAAAGAAACGTCTAGTATAGCTTGATTGGTATTGAAAGTAACAGGACATTTTTGACATGAAACAAAAAAAAAGGTGCTAATCCTTTCAGTGCAGTAGGTGCAACCCATTAAGTGTTTAATCCCAGCATGGTTTGCCACTTTGGGGTTGAGTTAGAAGAGTAATGAAACCAGAGGAACCCTTTTAATAAGATTATATTGTAATGATGAATTAATTGCTTTGTTGATGTAATATGCAGATACTGTAGTAACTACCTACATTTTACCACAAGTGTGCAAGAGACATCCTGCGCATGACTGTTAAATACCAGCCATCTGCGATGCTGCCTAAAAGGTGTGAGGGGTGTGTTTAAAGGAAAATTATTACATGTGGCTTGTAGATTGGCATAGATCAGGAGTTGATTACTTTATGAAATGAGGGAATGGTCCAGGTATCGCTGAATCGTGAATATTACTGTTCTTTTCAGTTTACAGCAAGGTTTCCCTTTTGTTTGTCTACACACAAACTTTTTTAAAGCAATTGAATGGTGCAGCCCATTGGTGTATTTGGTGTGGTATCTGTCGAGAGCACCTAGGTTCAATCCTGTGAATCATCACACCGTGAGTTTCCCAGCTTTGGGTACCTCCTCTAAGCAAGACCATGGGCATGACCCCAGCGCTGCTTTCGTGCATCCCTCAGCAACTAGTTCAAGAGCCTAACTCAAACTGGTTGTTGGGATCTGGTGACTCATTCACCCCTCCCCCCCACCCCCCCCATTGCTAGCCACATCAGTCCAAGAGCATTGTGCGGCTGTCTGAAAGGACCAAAAAAATAAGTACACAACATACTCTTCTGTTAGTAAAATACAGTTTAGATAAAGGTGATGGCAAATGGCGGTACTTTGAGTTGTGCTTTAATGCTGGAGTCGTATATAAATCGAAAGTAAGACTTGCATTTATATAGTGCTCTATCGCATCTCTGAGAAACCTTCCCAAGAGCTTCACATACAGTTAATTACTTTGAAGTGCAGTGATTGTTATGTAGGCAAAATTGATGTTCAGTGGAATTTAAAGGATGTCTTGTTTTAACTACAGAAATTCTGTGGAGTGGCCGACATATGTTGTGTCCTGTTTTTTTTTATATGTATATCGTTTTGAAGTACAGCCTAAATTCGGCAACAGAAGGGTTACTGTATCACTTTAAGAATCGTTTGAAATCAAACCGAGGAGTTGGGATAGAAAGGAGCCGTTGCATTTTTACCCTGCGCCAGGGCCCTTCACCGTTATTAATGGAGGGAACAAAGCTTTTCATAAACCCTACAATGTGAACAATGCACCGAGAAAAATATCCACTAAGACCTGTTTTTAATTAGGCAGCTTCTTTGAATGTGTCATGTATGTGCTGCGTTATCCATCCCGTCACCAGCATTCTTTGCTGTATGAACAGCAGCCCCCAGTGATTTGAACAGGGAGTGGAGCAAGTCTCTGCTGAACGTTCTGAAGTGTTTTCCATATCCTGCATCATGGGAATGTCATGCTGCTCTGTGATAATTAAAACCCATGATCTGTGTTTCTCCTCCTCCCCACCCACCACCCACCCCCCCACCCTCTCTGAAATCTGATAAACCAAGTTGTTCAAATAAATGTAACGAGGAAATAAGTTTTTTTTTAAACCTGCATATAACATTGGGTTAATGGAATCCTACGACATCTACTCGTGAGATAACGGTGTATATAAGTTACACCATTCGGAGGTAACCCCCTGCCTTGTACAGTGGAAGATTCAGGCAGCACTGCCTGTAGCCTCTGGCTGAAATTCCTCCATTCCCAGTGGGAAGCCTTGGTTCGGTATCTATGTAATGTTCATAGCACGCTGGAGATGTGACGACACAGTCCATGTGTTGAGGTCCAGCTGCTGCCTTACCCTTTCGAAGTAGGTCTGCTGGTGGGTTGAGGCGGGGCCGTAGTGGAATTGGCTGCAAAAATAAAAGGCAAGAGAGTATAATTTGCAAATAAGGTGTGTAATGAGGACTGCATGGCATCGCTGGCTTTCCGCTTGTATTTTACCCTTGTATGACTTCTGTACACTAAGCAATTTTAAGTACCTTTTTGTTTTTGCTAATCAGTTATAATTGCCAGACTTAAATAATAACCACATGCCATCTGCTAATTACTCCAGTTTTGACTCTTGTTTCAGTTCTTAATTATGCTCTCCACTTATACAAAAGATTTGTAAACTCTTTGATTTTTATTCAATCTTTCCAATTCTTTGTATCACTACATGAAGTAAAAGATTTATTACACTTTTATGAAGAAAAAAATCATTATCTAATTTTGTTTGTTTTTTTTTAAAGTTTCATTGTAACATTTTTGAGTTTCATCCACAAATAAAACCCTTTCTTTAAACCTTACTGTGCAGTAATGTTTACTTTACTCAAGGCAGTAACATTACTGATCACTGGCAGTCTCTCTATTTCTGTTCATGGGCCGTGCACTGATACCATAGGCGTCCTGTTCCAAGACCTGTGCCAGTGCTGCTCTAAAGCAGCTACTTTGAGCTGAGGGAAAACAGCTATGGATTTAACTTTCTGCCTTGTAACAGATTTAAAAAAGATAAACTGGAAACCTGAAATAAAAACAGAAGCTGGGAATGCATAGCAGGTCTTTTTTTAAATTTGTTCACGGGATGTGGGCGTCGCTGGTGAGGCCAGCATTTATTGCCCATCCCTAATTGCCCTCGAGAAGGTGGTGGTGAGCCGCCTTCTTGAACCGCTGCAGTCCGTGTGGTGACGGTTCTCCCACAGTGCTGTTAGGAAGGGAGTTCCAGGATTTTGACCCAGCGACAATGAAGGAACGGCGATATATTTCCAAGTCGGGATGGTGTGTGACTTGGAGGGGAACGTGCAGGTGGTGTTGTTCCCATGCGCCTGCTGCTCTTGTCCTTCTAGGTGGTAGAGGTCACGGGTTTGGGAGGTGCTGTCGAAGAAGCCTTGGCGAGTTGCTGCAGTGCATCCTGTGGATGGTGCACACTGCAGCCACAGTGCGCCGGTGGTGAAGGGAGTGAATGTTTAGGGTGGTGGATGGGGTGCCAATCAAGCGGGCTGCTTTATCTTGGATGGTGTCGAGCTTCTTGAGTGTTGTTGGAGCTGCACTCATCCAGGTAAGTGGAGAGTATTCCATCGCACTCCTGACTTGTCCCTTGTAGATGGTGGAAAGTCTGTTCCCATCTGTAGAGAGGAAAGACAGGCTCTGAAAACTCGCAGGCCTTCAGGTGCATTCCTGGTGTACCTCCAGCAGGAGTGCAAAGGGAAGGTGCAGAAAATAAGCCGGATATGTCTGGTCCCGGCCTGTGTGGGTAGTTTCTGGGGGGTGCCCTCTGTCCTACCCCAAGGTGGTCCCTGCTTTAGTGGGGCAAGGGCTCCCTACACTAGAAGTTCCCGCTTCCGCAACCTCGTTGGACCCAGCATAAGTTTGGAGGCTGATACGCCCAGTTAGATGAGGTTTACCAGCCTCCTGAAGGGTGCAAGTCGGCCCCACTAAGGGTAAAGGCCCAAGGCCCCCCCCCCCCCCGCCAGAAATTGTTAAAGCAGCCCCCTCCCGATGCGAGGGGACAGCATAGGCCACGATCCTCCGCTTTCTGGAAGGGCACCTCCCTCCCTGGGGCCCTTAACCTGGAGGAGGGAGTAAGACAGTAAGTAGTGTAGTGCAATGGTTATGTTACTGGGCTAGTAATCCAGAGAATGTGAGTTCCAATCCCACCATGGCAGTTGGTAACAGAGCAAGAGGCAGGTAAATAACATCAACTTTCCCAGACAACTAGAACCTCAATCACTCTCCTTGTGACTCCACCGAGTGTTGTTTTTCTCATCACTCAGAGCCTCACGTGCCTTGATACGTTAACGAGTACACACTGTGTTACTAAATTTAACGACGTGAGCCCTGGATTTTCCATTTATAACTAAAGTCAGACATGGAGAGAAAATTTGTAAATGCTGGAAATATGAAATTAAAACAGTCAGGTAAAGCACTACACGTAGAGCAGCGTCCAAGAGAAAACAATAGTTTTAATGGGTGCCGATTGACTTGTGGTGCATTCCTATTTTTAATTATGTTTAAACTATGCCAGTGTAAGTGACACAAATTAAAACAAGAGGACACAAGGCAAGGAGAAACAGCTCGAAACAGGGGGATGCAGGTTAAAACAGGACGATACAGGACAAAGGGATACAGGTTAAAACAGGAGCATACAAGACAAGAGGCTACAGGTTAAAACAGGAGGATGCAAGTCATGGGGATGCAGGTTAAAACAGGAGGATACAAGATAAGGGGATACAGATTAAAACAAGAGGATACAAGAAGGGGTAAGTTAAAACAGGAGAACCGAAGACAAGACAAGGAGACACCGGTTAAAACAAGAGTTGGGGATTGTGTTTACAAGAAGAGAACACGAGTTAAAACAAGAGGACGCAGGAGAATGGGACACCGGTTAAAACGAATGAGACACAAATTTAGAACTTGGAATCATTTAAGAAACAGTTTGATGCTATGATTGGAGGAAGGGGAGGATAAGAGTATAGGTTCTGGATGGATGAGGTAGGATGGCCCTCCTCCCCTCTCTCTTGTGAAGGCAACTTTCTTGTAAATAAAGAAGTAAAATGGGTAAAAGTTTATTTGAAATTGTGTACAAAACAATGCAACTGTGTTACTTCAGTTGATAGTACCAGAATACAGCAATATAGACTAGTTACATAACAAAATATATCCAGATTTCTTTTTAAAGTGAACATTTCAATTAATATGAAAACAGTAATGGCTGATTTGCCAGCTGGGCACGACTAGGTTTTAGGATTATTCCTAATTAGGACAAATGATTTATTTTCACTCAGAAACCAGTATTTCTACTGCCTCCGGGGCTTTCGCATGTAAAATTGCGGTATTCTGAAATTCACCAGATTTGTTGCAGGAGGTTATGCCGTGCCAAACCACTTACTCCATACCTGATCTTTCTTTGGTATTGTTTTCGCCATCAACTAACAGAGTTAAGAAACAACAACTTGCATTTATATAGCGCCTTTAACATAGGAAAACGTTCCAAGGCGCTTCACTGAGGCACAATCGACACCAAGCCAAAGAAGGAGTGATTCGAAAGGGTGACTAAAAGCTTGGTCAAAGAGGTAGGTATTAAGGAGGGTGTTAACGGAGGTAGAGAGGTTGAGGGAGGGAATTCTAGAGCTTAGGGCCTAGGCAGCCGAAGGCACGGCTGCTAATGGCGGGGCGAAAGATGACTGTGCAACACTCCCTCAGTAATGCCCTGGAGTGCCAACCTAGATTATGTGCTCAAGTCTCTGGAGTAAGGCTTGAATCCACAAGCTTCTGATTCAGATGAGAGTGCTACCACTGAGCCAAGACTGACACCTGAAGAGACACATTTAGCTGAGGCCTACACATCAGAATGATCCCAGGTTTGTTCCTCAGACATGAATGAGTATGGCAGCAACGGACAGTTATGAAACGGTTCCCCAGCTAGTAGGCAATGTATTCATAAGACGAAGGAACAAATTTGCCAAAGCACTACAGTCATCCAAAGGAATCAAGCATAGTTCACACTGACTGATGCTCGATTCCTTCAAATGACTCCACAGTGATTTAGTAAATGTTTTCCCTCTCTGGTAGATTCCTGTCTGCCTTTCTTTGATCCTTGGTAGGAGTGCTTATTCAGTTATTTGGATTCTAAAATCCTGTATTATCTGTCAGAAGACATGAGTATTGAACATCATCAGTAAATTGTCATTCCAGTGAGTGGGAACCTTTGAGTATAAAAGCTGAAAGTTGCTACAGGTGGAAGTGATTTGTTAGTTCCCAATCTTGACCAGTGATGTCAGAGGCAACTGCAAGAGGGAGGAGACTTACTGGAAAGGAAGAAAGGAGGAACTTCCTGAAGAGGAGGGAGAAGATTTAAATTAAAAAAATCAGAGGGAGAGTCAAAACATTTTTTTTTCTGAATAAACATCTTTTCCTCCTGATTTTTTTTAATTCATCAAGAACTCCCAGGTTAGGAATAGCAATAATTAGATGTGGAGTAAAGCGCCCTCTACTCTGCCCTAACAACGGGCCTCAGCCCCAACCTCACAAGAGCAGCCCTTACTGCATCACCATACTTGCCACTGCTGTGGCCCCTCTGAGTGAGACCAGTGCTGAATTAGGGGGAAATTTTGTGCTGTGTGCTCATAGCCAGTAGCAACTGGGCTGAGACGGGTTCCAACCTCACCTCAAGTGGCATGCCTGCAGCCAACAGACAGGAAACTTTCAGTCCACCAGCATGAGCCAAAAGTGACCACAGGTCCCAGAAGTGAAAGGTTGGTGTCTGACCCACTGCACCATCTAACCTTTCAAATCAAGCATCCCTAACGCCAAGCCTCGAAAACAGAATCCCACCCGAGGAGGTAGGATAAATAACCCACAAAAGTTGCCCAGCAAGAGGAAAAAGTTTTTTTTTTAAACTCTCAACAGTATATGATTCAGTTCAGTCAAGTCACTTACTATATAGAACCAGTCCCCATATTCCCAATATTAAGCTACACATTAAATATCACATTTCTTTTTTGAACAGACATAGTTTTCCAGATGTTCATTTGCTGTGAAATTCCCAACTAGGGTTAAGTAAATACGACCATCTACTATTACAGATTTTTTTTAAAAACTCGGCTTGCTGTGTGTTCGGGTACTCCAGAATCCAGCGTCGTCCTCCTTTTAAGTTTTACGTGGGCCACACTTTGCTTCTTCTGGTCCTCACTGCGTTTTCTTCGCTTTGGGAATTGTGAGAAGTGCGAGCGGGAGGAGGAAGGCGACGCTGGTGGCGGTGAAACACACCTCTGCCCCCACCAACCAGTAAACTGCAAGCACAACGCAAGACCGTTCAATCTCTTCAGTATCTCGCCTCCCATCTGCTGCAGCACAAAATCATCACACCTCCCAACCAGCCCAATTTAATCAGGAAGATCGCAATCTGGCTGACTTCAGAGCGGCATTCCTTATCTTTATTTTAAATGTTCCTGCGCTATTGCAGCCCTCACGACTTCCCTTTGGAGTTACAGGTGTTGGGAGATAAAAAGGGATTCCTTTCACACTTAGCTAACATTTGTGCAGCTTGTATAATACTGAGGACTGCATGGAAATTGGAATTAAAAGCACTTTGGTCAATAGACAACGCTGTGAATGTGATCATATTTGGGGGGTTTTTTTCACTAACTGATTTACCTTCTCAAAGCAAGAAAGTAAAATAATTCAACTAAATAATAAAACACACAGTGCTTGTAAAATTATCCCCAAAAGTAATCTTCACCTTGGGAACAATCAATCTCTTATGAGGTCAAATATATTAATTATGAAGATTGCATAGGAACAATTCTGGCCTCTGGCACATCCCCGATTTTCTTCGCTCCACCACTGGCAGCTTTGGCCTTAAATTCTGGGATTCCCTCCCAAAATCTCTCCGCCCCTCTCTCATCCTTTAAGACGCTCCTTAAAACCTACCTCTTTGACCAAGCTTTTGGTCACCTGTCCCTAATATCCCTTTATGTGGCTCAGTGTCAAATTTTGTCTGATTACGCTCCTGTGAAGTGCCTTAGGACATTTTTACTACGTTAAAGGCGCTGTATAAATGCAAGCTGTTGTTGAACAGGAGTAGGCCATTCAGCCCCTCGGGCCTGATTAGATCATGGCCGATCTGAACCTCAACTGGAGAGTTTGGAACAGGGGGCGGGGGGGTCATAGTCTCAGGATAAGAGGTCGGCCATTTCAGACCGAGATGAGGGAAAATTTCTTCACTCAGAGGGTTGTGAATCTTTGGAATTCTCTACCCCAGAGGGCTGTGGCTGCTCAGTTGTTGAATATATTCAAGGTTGAGATGGATAGATTTTTGGGCACTAAGGGAATCAAGGGATATGGGGATAGGGTGGGAAAGTGGAGTTGAGGTCGAACATCAGCCATGATCTGATTGAATGGCGGAGCAGGCTCGAGGGGCCATACAGCCTACTGCTTCTATTTCTTATGTTCTTAACCCTATTTAACCACCATATCTTACATAAGGAATAGGAGTAGGAGTAGGCCAATCGGCCCCTCGAGCCTGCTCCGCCATTCAATAAGATCATGGCTGATCTGATCCAAACCTCAAATCTAAATTCATATCCAATTTCCTGCCCGCTCCCCGTAACCCCTAATTCCCTTTACTTCTAGGAAACTGTCTATTTCTGTTTTAAAACTGTTTTAAATGATGTAGCTTCCACAGCTTCCTGGGGCAGCAAATTCCACAGACCTACTACCCTCTGAGTGAAGAAGTTTCTCCTCATCTCAGTTTTGAAAGAGCAGCCCCTTATTCTAAGATTATGCCCCCTAGTTCTAGTTTCACCCATCCTTGGGAACATCCTTACCACATCCACCCGATCAAGCCTCTTCACAATCTTATATGTTTCAATAAGATCGCCTCTCATTCTTCTGAACTCCAATGAGTAGAGTCCCAATCTACTCAACCTCTCCTCATATGTCCACCCCCTCATCCCCGGGATTAACCGAGTGAACCTTCTTTGTACTGCCTCGAGAGCAAGTATGTCTTTTCTTAAGTATGGACACCAAAACTCTATGCAGTATTCCAGGTGCGGTCTCACCAATACCTTATATAACTGCAGCAATACCTCCCTGTTTTTATATTCTATCCCCCTAGCAATAAAAGCCAACATTCAGTTGGCCGCCTTGATCACCTGCTGCACCTGCATACTAACCTTTTGATTTTCTTGCACTAGGACCCCCAGATCCCTTTGTACTGCAGTACTTTCCAGTTTCACGCCATTAAGATAATAACTTGCTCTCTGATTTTTCCTGCCAAAGTGCATAACCTCACATTTTCCAATATTGTATTGAAGCTAAAATTCCCCTCCAGTAATATTAATGAAATCTCATTTTGGACTCATGTTGACATTACATAGAATGCCGGTGTTTATGCTCCACACGAGCCTCCTCCCTCCCGACTTCATCTAACTATATCAACAGGATTTTCACCTTTAATAATAAAACTGATTGATCTTTACAAATTAATCTTATATATATATATATATCCTCACCTGTAGCTGCCACGATTGGTCCCAAAGCTCGGGCCAGAGCTCCTAAACTGCGAAGAATTCCCATCACGGTCCCTTTTTGATTAGCTGCACCTGAAATAAGCAGAAGCCTTGCGCAATTATTTTCTTTTTAATTTTTAGTTTTCTTCCTCCTTTTTTCTCCCCCCTCCCTACCAATTTTCTCGACCTCCTCCTCCTCCTCCTCCTCTACTGTAGGCATTGGTCCCTTCTTAACTGTCAGCCTTGGCTCAAATGGTCAGAGCACAGACACGCCTCGAGTCAGAAGGTCGTGGGTTCAAACCCCGCGACTGACTCCGAGTACGTAATCTCGGCCGACGCTCCACCACAGTGCGGAGGGAGCGCTGCGCTGTCGGAAGGCTCCCCCGTTGGGTGAGACGGCAAACCGAGGCCCCGTCCGCCGGATCAGGTGGACGGGAGAAATCCGACAGCACCTTTTCTCCCCCCCCACCCCCCCCAAAGACTCTAGGTATCCTGGCCGGTTTCATCCCTCGACCAACATCACCAAACCAGATGAGCTGGTCGTTAACCTGACTGGTGTTTGTGGTACCGCGATCGGCCGCTGCGTTTGCCTACACAACAGGAATTCAACGGCTGTGAAGTGGTTTAGGATGTGCTAAAGACCCATCCAGGGTGCTGTGTAAATGCAGGCTCTTTCTTTCCTGCGACGCAATTCCAGTGGTCCTCTGGTACCTCACCTAAGTTGCCATTCTTGACAGGGAGCACCGGCAGGATATTCAACTGCAGGAGGCATCGCATGTCAGCTCTATCTTGTCTTCAGCCGATGTGCACGTGTACCTCCAACAGGGTTGGCTGGATTGTACTCAGGTACACCAGAACTGGTTCATTTCCTCCAACTGTGTGTGTCCATACCAGATGAGACATAGGAACAGGAGTAGGCCATTCAGCCCCTCGAGCCTGCTCTGCCATTCAGTTAGATCATGGCTGATCTGTCTCTTAACTGCATTTACCCACCTTGGTTCCATAACCTTTAATATCCTTACCTAACAAAAACCTATTAAACTCAGTTTTGAAATTTTCAATTGACCCGCAGCCTCAACAGCTTTTTGGGGGGAAGAGAGTTCCAGATTTCCACTCCCCTTTATGTGAAGAAGAGCTTCCCGACATCACCCCCTGAATGGCCGAGCTCTAATTTTTTTTTTCCCCCACAGAGACACACGGGGGAAACCTTCAATCCACGGAGGTGGTACAGAGAGGAGCTCGGAGGCTGATCGATGGTGTCAGAGGGAAGACTGGAGAAACCTCTTCAGCCTTGAAAGAGGCAAATGAGAGACGCATTGAGGTATCAAAGAAAATTGCAATGGTTCAAGAAGGAGGAGGCCCACCGCCACCCTCCCTGGGCAACTAGGGATGGTCAATAATGACCGGCCTTGCCAGCGACGCCCACATCCCACGAATGACTAGGTCCAGAATTTGACCATCTGCCTTCGTCTCAATTTCCTCTCTTATCTCTACCGGAACAACACCGCAACTTAAAAGTTTCATTTTTTAATCTGGATTTTTTTGATCTGGAAACAAAGAAAATTACACCGGGAGTTTCCTCAGGGGGTTTCTCCCCCGGCGGTCACCGTAACTTCACCGGAAACCCCGTTTAAGCCCGTCTCCGGGGGCGGGGTTTCCGGTGATAATCTTTAATATTATGAGGGGAGGCTGCAGAAACGGAGGAGTGGGGGGTGTTTACGCCGGAGAGAGAGAAGATGGCTGCAGGGTGAACGTATTGAGGTAGTCAAGACTGTAAACAATTCAGAAAAAAAACCCAAACCCTAAAAGCACATTTACCATAATGATGATGTCTGTAACTTGGGCACAGACTCGAGCTCAGAACAGACAGGTTTAGAGTTAACTACTTCACACACAGGGGTAGTAAATGTGTAGAAGCCAGGGGGTGAGTGAAGGAGGGTAGTATCAGCAAATTCAAGGAGGAGACGGATAGATATTTGTCAGGGAAAGCAACTGCGGAGTACGAGGGATAGAGTGATAGAACAAAGAGATCTAGGAGTACAGGTTCATAGCTCCTTGAAAGTGGAGTCACAGGTGGATAGGGTGGTGAAGAAGGCATTCGGCATGCTTGGTTTCATTGGTCAGAACACCGAATACAGGAGTTGGGATGTCTTGTCGAAGTTGTACAAGACATTAGTTAGGCCACACTTGGAATACTGTGTACAGTTCTGGTCACCCTATTATAGAAAGGATATTATTAAACTAGAAAGAGTGCAGAAAAGATTTACTAGGATGCTACCGGGACTTGATGGTTTGACTTATAGGGAGAGGTTAGATAGACTGAGACTTTTTTCCCTGGAGAGTAGGAGGTTGAGGGGTGATCTTATAGAAGTCTATAAAATAATGAGGGGCACAGATAAGGTAGATAGTCAAAATCTTTTCCCAAAGGTAGGGGAGTCTATAACGAGGGGGCATAGATTTAAGGTGAGAGGGGAAGAGATACAAAAGGGTCCAGAGGGGCAATTGTTTCACTCAAAGGGTGGTGAGTGTCTGGAACGAGCTGCCAGAGGCAGTAGTAGAGGCGGGTACAATTTTGTCTTTTAAAAAGCATTTGGGTAAGATGGGTATAGAGGGATATGGGCCAAGTGCAGGCAATTGGGACTAGCTTAGTGGTATAAACTGGGCGACATGGACATGTTGGGCCGAAGGGCCTGTTTCCATGTTGTAAACTTCTATGATTCTATTCTAGTGGTGCATCGGATTTTTTTTTTAAACTTTGAGACAAACCAGTGGGATGAGAGTTGTCCCTTCTCCACTCCCATGTTCAAAGCACTCAAAAGTGGCGGATAGTTTGGACCAGGTCTAAAGCGCGCAGACATTATCCAGACTTACCGTATCCCGACACCAGGGCAGACAGGCAGGGAACGACTATAGCAGCAGCTGGAAGAGAAAAAGTCACAGCATCGATATCATCCTGAACGAAGGTTGTTCTGCTCCATCAAACTGTACTGAATGCCCCCGCCCCCCACCCAACTTCCCGGCCATCATCGCATGGGTTGTAGGAGTCCATAAAACCATCCCGCTGTAGAGGACAAACCACCCCGTCGGCTGGTATGAAGATGGTTACGGCCACGGAAGGAGTGTTCACGTTGCGGCCTGTCAGACTGTCAATCAGCCTGCGAATCCTTCCACTACTTCACACTCCTCTCCGTGGGAAGAGGGCGAAGATACAAAATCAACAACCACCTGCCGATTTGGCACCGGGTTTTATCTGCTCGTGGTTTGCTCGTTAAGATTATTTATTAATATTTCAACAAACAACTCTACTTGGGCCCCGCGGGGGAGGTGGGGGAAAGGAAAGACGGCGGGGGAGGGAGACTGTACCGGGGAGAAGCAGGATGCTCGCCTCCCGGATCTCGCTCTGCCAACAGTCGCTGCTTGGGGCTCCCGCCGGGAGAATGAGCACCTGGGTGAGGCACCGCGGGGAAAACCGCACCCGTAGAACCGCAACCCTGGCGAAGAGGTAGCAACGTCGGTGCAGGGGGGGCGGGGGGCGGGGGTGGGGGGAACGGGAACAAAGAGAGATCTGGACAGTTGGGGGCGCGGGAAGGAGCTAAACATCGGCAACAGGGAGAGAATTAAAAAAGGAGCTCAGCCACACAGACCAGGGAAAAGCACCGAGTTCGATCCCCCACACTGAGCTCG
The DNA here is from genome assembly GCF_035084215.1 of Heptranchias perlo. Classification (NCBI taxonomy): domain Eukaryota; kingdom Metazoa; phylum Chordata; class Chondrichthyes; order Hexanchiformes; family Hexanchidae; genus Heptranchias; species Heptranchias perlo. The sequence continues at coordinate 8,045,747 of NC_090328.1, forward strand.
TTGGCCTCGACCGGGGTGGTATTACGGGTGCTACAATTGGCCTTAGCACCCCTGGCTTAGGGACGGTGCAAAACAAACAATCAGACACGGGTCCTGCTCCCGATCGGTAACGTAAAAAAAAAATATATGCAAGAGGAAGTCACCAAAATGGGTTAGTGTTAAAACTGCGAGGTGAAACAAAAACAATAGGAACCAAACAGTAATGCCATTCTCCGTTCTCCTCCGTCTGGATCTGGAAGTTATTTTCATGAAATAAATGACTCGACCTGTTTTCCACTGGCAGGAGGGTCGGTAACCAAAAGACACAGATTTACACAGATTAATGAACCAGGGTGGAGATGAGGAGAAATGTTTTTAACTCGCAAATGCGCTGCCTGAAAGGGCGGTGGAAGCAGATTCAATAATAACTTTCAAAAGGGAATTGGATGAATACTTGAAAGTAAAAAAAAATCTGCAGGGCTATGGGGAGTGGGACTAATTGGATAGCTCTTTCAAAGAGCCGGCACAGGTCGGATGGGCCAAATGGCCTCCTTCTGTGGCCTATGATCCTGTGACCTCCTCCGGTTCAACGACCTGCCGTCTCTTGTAGGGAAGCCATTCCTTGTGAAAACATTCCCGGGATGGCCAGCAGGGAGCAGCGTTTAATAAGCTTTGGGCCAAGGGCCCCCTTAGAATTTCCCAGCAGGACTATCGGGCTCCCTTGCGACGTCAAATGCAGAAGCCCAGAGCTCTGAAGGCTGCCCAGCTCATCAATAATACGTGGGAGGCCTGGGCAAGTCTTCACAGGCGTTGAGGAAAAGGTAGGCCAAATTCTAGAACCAGAATATGAGCGAAGCAAGATTCCAGGGACGAGGGACTGCAGTTGTGCAGAGACTGGAGAAGCTGGGATTGTTCTTCTTAGAGCAGAGAAGATTCAAGGGGAGGTTTAATCGTGTTCAAAAATGATGAGGGGTTTTGATAGAGTAAATAAGGAGAAACTTTTCCACTGGCAGGGGGGTCAGTGACCAGAGGACACAGATTTAAGATAATTGGCAAAAGAATCAAGGGGGAGATAAGAATTTTTTTTTAATGCAGCGAGTTGTTATGATCTGGAATGCACGGCCTGAAAGGGCGGTGGAAGCAGATTCAAAAGAAACTTTCAAAATGGAATTGGATAAATATTTGAAGGGGAAAAATTTGCAGGGCTACGGGGAAAGAGCAGGGGGGAGTGGGACTAACTGGATAGCTCTTTCAAAGTGCCGGCACGGGCACGATGGGCTGAATGGCCTCCTTCTGTGCTGTAAAATCCAATGATTTAGACTAGTTACTGCAAGGTGAGGGAGATACCAAGGGCCATAGTGTAAGACACTGCCAAATGAAGAGGGGGGAGTAGCGAAGACAGTCATGAAGCAGAGAACCAAGACTTTTAATATTCAGAACAAAAAAAGGCAGGACTCTAGCCCATTAGGGGTTAGGGAAAGAGTAGAGTTAGGGATAGAAGACCCCCAGTTAAGACAGACTGGGTTAAAAAAGAAACAGACTCGAGGGATGGTGCCAGGACTGGAGAATTTTAGCTATGGTGACAGATTGGATAGGCTGGGGTTGTTTTCCTTGGAACAGAGGAGGCTGAGGGGTGATTTGATTGAGGTGTACAAAATTATGAGGGCCCTAGATAGAGTGGATAGGAAGGACCTATTTCCCTTGGTGGAGGGGTCGATAACTGGGGGGGGGGGGGGGGCATAGATTTAAAGTGATTGGTAGAAGGATTAGAGCGGAAATGAAGAAAGATCTTTTCATCCAGAGGGTGGTGGGGGTCTGGAACTCACTGCCTGAGAGGGTGGTAGAGGCAGAAACCCTCAACTCATTTAAAAAATCCCTGGATGTGCACCTGAAGAGCCGTGACCTGCAGGGCTACGGACCAAATGCGGGAAAGTGGGATTAGGCTGGGTGGCTCGTTTCTCAGCCGGCGCGGACACGATGGGCAGAATGGCCTCCTTCTGTGCCGTAAATTTTCCATGATTCTATGAAAAGAAAATCAGACACCGGACGGTGGTCGGAGATTCAGCCTGAGGTCAGAATCGGATGGGACCCCGGAGGAGGCAGATTCAGACTAAGGCGGAAAGGGACAGAGCCCTGTCCCGAGAGAGGTAGAGTAGTGTTGCGGCCAGTAAGTCAGTAACAGTGGAGTAGTAACACTGCCACGAATACCTGACTACCCGATGAATAGGAGCAAAAGAATGAAGAGAAAGAACTTTCATTTTATACAGCGCCTTTCACGACCCCAGGACGTCTCAAAGTGTAGTCACTCGCCTCCGGGGACTCACTGAGAGGCACAGCCAGGATGCTGTTCACACTGCAGGAAGTGAGTCCCGGAATAGGATCACCTCAGACGAGGATTCAACTTTAACCTGACGGGTTATAAATTTCAGCATAGAAAGAGTCCATTTGGCTCATGTGCAAACTCCACATTGAAGAGGAGTCAGGACAAGAGGTGAGGCTGAACATAATCCTTCATCAATGCACTAGAGAGGCAAGAGGAGGATTGACAGTCACGGTTGGGGAGATGAGGCGTATTATACAGGCTGATAGCTGCGTGAATGATGAAACAGGTTATATAAAAATGTGTAATGATGGCTCATCAGCCCTGGTGAAAGGACAGATCAATCCCTTGGGTCACAACAGTTCTGATGAAGGGTCTCCACCCGACCTTCTCCTTTCTCTTTTCAGCATTTTCTGTTCTTAATTTCAGTTCTTTTTCTAAAAATCTCTGCCTAAGAAATGTGGCGATCTCAGTACAGGTTTACAACTAAGCCAATCAAACAATCCCTGCTTCTCAAGTAAAAGTTTCTTTTACTCCATTATCTTGAGCTCATCCAAAACTCTGCTGCCCGTATCCTAACTCGCACCAAGTCCCGTTCACCCATCACCCCCTGTGCGCGCTGACCTACACTGGCTCCCGGTCCGGGAACGCCTCGATTTTAAAATTCTCATCCTTGTTTTCCAATCCCTCCACGGCCTCGCCCCCTCCCTATCTCTGTAACCTCCTCCAGCCCCACCACCCTCCGAGATCTCTGCGCTCCTCCAACTCTGGCCTCTTGAGCAGCCCCCGATTCTCGTCGCTCCACCATTGGCGGCCGTGCCTTCAGCTGTCCAGGGTCTGGAATTCCCTCCCTACACCTCTCCTCCTCTCTACCTCCCTCTCCTCCTTAAAACCTACCTCTTTGACCAAGCCTTTGGTCACCTGTCCTAATGTCTCCCTCTTTGGCACTGTGTCTATTTTTTTGTCTGTTTACACTCCTGTGAAGCGCCTTGGGACGTTTTACTACGTTAAAAGGCGCTATATAAATGCAAGTTGTTGTTGCTTTCCGGGCGACTTACCGAATGCGTAGAAGAGAAGTCCGACGTAGAGAGCTGTGACGGTGCCGGCCCAGCCAATGATGAGAAAAGCCGGAATCAGCAGGGCTATGGCCTGAATAGGAAATATGACACCAGGAAAATGAGTCCTTCTCACTGCTGGCCGCACCTTCGCTGATGTCTTATTCAGCTCATAAGTCCGAGCTCCCCCTCGATGGCTCAACTGGTTAAGGGAGCGAATCGCCGAGTCGCATGGAGCAGGAAGACTCCAGGTTTGACTCCCAGTCCCTCCTGGGTGAGCTGTGCTTCGGTGTCCCCCGGGGTTAGGGCGAAGGGGGAGAGAAATCAGCCGTTGCTCTCGCTCCTGATCGCGATTCCAGTTAACCCCCGCTGGCACCACGTGGGCGAGGGCGGGATCGGACTCAGCAGTGATGCCTCCTGTGGTCAAAGAGCTGGGCAACACTCACCCCCACAGGCAAATAACGACCAGTTGGAGGGGTATGGGGGGGGGGGGGGCATGCATCATAGCAGGGAGTCAACAGAGGGGGGGAACGAGGGAAACGCGCTCCATTAACCAACTGGTGAACTGAAAGGTCAAGGTCATGAAAGGGTTATCTCTACAGGAGAGAAAGCTGGATGTAAAATTTCACAAGCCCTTTCATTGAGAGCGAGCTGAGAGCCTCTCACCGAGAGGCCACTGAGATTCCAGTCAAAGGCGGGTCCACGGGTCAGTCTCGCGTCCCGTTACGGTCTGTCTCCAGACGGGCATCGCGTCTGGAGACAGACCGTCACGACAAGCCACACCGTTGAATATGGAAGACAAGGGAATATAAGCCAATCTATGCAACTTCATAATTTAAAAGAGAAAAGGCAGGTTAACATTCTGGGGTAGGAGCCCGACTGACGAAGGGTCTACGGCCGATACGTTGGCCTGGCCTTATCTCTTTCCAGATGCTGACAGACCTGCTTTGTATTTCCAGCATCTTATTTCAAATAGCAGTTTGCTGGGTGGGATTTTCCCTACCCCCCCCCCCCCCCCCACCATTTCCCCACCCCCCTGACCTCTCTCCCCCCACCCCGTCCCCCCGCTCTCCCACCCAAACTTTAAACACTTTTCATTGATTTTTTTTTGGAGTTGCTGAAGCACCAAACATAAAATCATACAGCACGGAAGGAGGCCATTTGGCCCATCGCGTCTGTGCCGGCTCTTTGAAGGAGCTGTCCAATTAGTCCCACTCCCCTGCCCTATCCTCACAGCCCTGCAAATCTTCTCTTTTTATGTATATATCCAATTCCTTTTTAAAAGTGGCTATCGAAAGTATCATGACATTTATTTTACGGGCGACCTATTGGCTACGGGTCACACGAGGCCCTCCCTCAGTGGTGAAGTAAGTCCTCCTCTGCCATCAATCTAACCTCAGCTCTCCATCACTTACCCTCTTTACAGCTTTGATTTCATCTCCAGGTTTGATCCTTCGAGCGTATCCACCCTGGACCAGTGCCATTGTGATGCCCACAAAGAAGAACATCTTCCCTTGTTGCAGGCTGGAAAATATATATATATATATATATATTAAAAAGAACAAAGATGGAAAGGTTGTGAGAGAAATCACATATGTGGGCAGAATTTAATATTCATGCACCGGCACAGGCACGATGGGCCGAATGGCCTCCTCCTGTGCTGTAAAGGTTCTACGTGGGCGTCGCTGGCAAGGCCGGCATTTATTGCCCAACCCGTGCCGCCCTGAGACATTGGTGGGTCTGTTTGATACTTGCTGCTAGCTGGCTCGCGAGGCCACTCTGAGGGCAGTTAAGAGTCAACCACGTTGGTGTGGGACTGGAGTCACGTGTAGGCCCAGGCCGGGTAAGGGCGGCAGGTTTCTTAGAATAATCTTAGAATAAGGGGCTGCTCTTTCAAAACTGAGATGAGGAGAAACTTCTCCACTCAGAGGGTGGTAGGTCTGTGGAATTTGCTGCCCCAGGAAGCTGTGGAAGTTACATCATTAAATAAATTTAAAACAGAAATAGACAGTTTCCTAGAAGTAAAGGGAATCAGGGGTTACGGGGAGCGGGGCAGGAAATCGGACATGAATTTAGATTTGAGGTTAGGATCAGATCAGCCGTGATCTTACTGAATGGCGGAGCAGGCTCGAGGGGCCAATTGGCCTACTCCTGCTCCTATTTCTTATGTTCCCTTCCCTAAAGGGACGGTAATCCCACCGTAGCAGTCTGCGAATTTGAATTCAGTTTGAAAAAAAAATCTGGAAATAGAAGTGACCGTGGAGCTGTCGGATTGTCGATAAAACCCAACTGGTTCACTAACGTCCTTTAGGGAAGGAAACCTGCCGTCCTCACCCGGGTCTGGCCTACACGTGACTCCAGTCACGCACCAACGTGGTCGACTCTTAACTGCCCTCTGAAGTTGCATCAAAGCCGCCACCCTCTCAGGGCAACGAGGGATGGGCAATAAATGCCGGCCTTGCCAGCGACGCCCACATCCCGAGAATGAATTTTTTTAAAAAGTGACAATTCACAAACTCCCGCTTTCTATTAATTAGACAATTTTTAGAAATGGATTTAGATTTTTTTTTAAAAACTCAATGACGGGTGAAACTGGCTGAACGAGAGAGTCATACCTGTTGAAATGGAAACGCTGGTGAGTGAGAAAGCTGAGTGTGTACTCCAGGCCAGAGAACAGAAAGAGGTAGAGGAAGTACACCAGTCCTAGAACTTTAAGGGTCTGCATACCTGGATAATTACAGAAAAATAAAAGTACTGTAAACACATTACAGTTCTTCAGCAAACATTACACAGCTACCTTCTCCCTTTTCATTCCATGTACCGTGTCATCAGTGCCCCTCTCAATATAACGGGATGCTGTTCTCAAGAGATATGGAGCTACGGAGGGTAAACGGGGTTGAGGTACACAGCAGCCATGATCTAATTGAACGGCGGAACAGTCTCGAGGGGCCGAATGGCCAACTCCTATTCCCATGTCCCATTCTGTGATTTTCCTCACGTCAGTGCAAAGGAGACGTAGCCTTCAGTGTTAGGGAAACATGAATGATTCGGGATAACGTTGAACCTGGAAAGCATTTTTGCCCGGGATCGGAATCACAGTGGGAGTTAAAAGAAAAACAAATGGGAATTTCCCGCTTGGATCGGGTGCATGTTTCTCTGGAGTCAGTTATATCGGCTCGGTTGCAGAGTACACGCTAAACCAAGAGGAAAGGTTTGAGGTCGAGAAAAATTCCGTGTTCCCGGCGGTGAGCTGCACTTGGCCGGGTTGGAGAATCGGGGCTGCGGTGTTGTAGCTCCGTCTACGACCTCGTCAGGAGCTTGGGATCGTGGAATTTGCCTTACAGTGTAACATTACAACAATAGCGTAGCAAAGTAAAGAACTTGCATTTATACAGTGCCTTTCACAACCTCAGGACGTCCCAAAGCGCTTTACAGCCAATGAAGTATTTTTTTTGAAGTGCAGCCACTGTTGTAATGTAGGAAACGCGGCAGCCAATTTGCGCACAGCAAGATCCCACAAACAGCAATGTGATAATCTGTTTTTAGTGATGTTGGTTGAGGAAGAAATATTGGCCAGGACACCAGGGAGAACTCCCCTGCTCTTCGAATAGTGCCATGGGATCTTTTACTCCCACCTGAGAGCGCAGACAGGGCCTCGGTTTAATGTTTCACATGAAAGACGGCACCTCCCTCGGTTCTGCACTGGAGTTTCAGCTTAGATTTTGTGCTCCAGTCCCTGGAGTGGGACTTGAACCCACGACCTTCTGACTCAGAGCCGAGGTTGACAGAGCAAACGGTGATAGATCTCCTCAATGCGGTGGGTGTAACAATGTAAAAAAGTGTTCTTGACAAACCCCAGATATCAACAAAAGGAAGAGGGCATCAAAGGGGTACAGAAAACAGACACCGAGCCGGGGGTGGGGAGATTGGGGGTGGGGGGGCGTTGGCTGAGATCTTGGACAAAAAAGATGGGTCTTGAGAAGGCTTTTTGAAGAAGAGAACAGCAGAGCGGTTAAGGCAGGGAATTCCGGAGTATAGGACCTAGGTGACTGAAGGCACATCCAGCAACAGTGGGGCGAAGAGGGGGTCGGGGGGAGGGGCAAAGCACAAGATGCCAGTCAGAAGAACAGAGTTCCCGGGGTTCAGAGATAGGGAGGGGTAAAGTCAGGGGGTGATTTAAAGGGGAGGATGTGGATTTCAAACTTGAAGCATTGGAAGATGGGGAGCCACTGTAGGTCGGTGAGGAATGGGGTGATGGGTTAACAGGACTCAGTGCAGGATAGATGTTTCACATACTTGACCCCGGGAGTACAAAAGAACTTAGGGAAGCTGTACAGGCAGCAGTGGTAAGCCACAGATTTCCTACAGACTAATACACACTCCAAACACTCTGCTTCTGTAACCGATGGTTTCAGAGTTGGAACTTGTGTCGACAGAACCTGCGGAGAGACAAAAGTGAGCAGTAGAGTCAGGCGGTTTATAACTAGGGTATAGGTCTGGGCACGGGGTATTGAGGTTATTACAGGGGTAAAGAGATTGCAATGGGCAAACAGAGCGTTCAGATGAGGTAATAAGCAGCATTGAGTACAGGGATTACACATTAGCTTTTTCAAAGAGCCAGCACAGGCACGGTGGGCCGAATGGCCTCCTTCTGTGCTGTACCATACTATTAACATCGAGAAACACTTTCTCCTGTTTCCTAATAAATGGCCTGTGCTCAGCTATGTATCAAAACTCACTCTGTACGACACACGTATATTATCCACCAAATATTTTCTCAAGTTATTACTTTCAAAAATGAAAAGGATTTATAACAGAAAACTTCCAAATTCTCCATTTTTGTTGAATGCTGGGAGATGGAAAACTTTCCTATTTTGGATACCCGGTGTCTCGATGCAGATTAAAGCTTCCTCCACAATTTGCCTCAGCGCCGTCCTCAGAAAATTCCCCCCCCACCTCCCCCCCCCCCGCCCATCCCAGTGTCACATTTTCCCATTTTCTACATCAGCCATCCTGCGGACTCAAAATTTCACATAACCCCCCCCCCATTCCACTTTACCGGAGAGTGTAGTGACAACACTGCTGGGGCAGGGTGAGGGGGTGGGGGGAGGAAATAATCAGACTAAAGTACTTTTGACATTGCATCACGGCTGTTTAACTAGCAAAGAAAGACTTGCATTTTAAAATTCTCATCCTCGTTTTCAAATCCCTCCTTGGCCTCGCCCCTCCCCATCAGATAGTCAAAATCTTTTCCCAAAGTTAGGGGAGTCTATAACGAGGGGGCATAGATTTAAGGTGAGAGGGGAGAGATACAAAAGGGTCCAGAGGGGCAATTTTTTCACTCAAAGGGTGGTGAGTGTCTGGAACGAGCTGCCAGAGGCAGTAGTAGAGGCGGGTACAATTTTGTCTTTTAAAAAGCATTTGGACAGTTACATGGGTAAGATGGGTATAGAGGGATATGGGCCAAGTGCAGGCAACTGGGACTAGCTTAGTGGTATAAACTAGGCGACATGGACATGTTGGGCCGAAGGGCCTGTTTCCATGTTGTAAGCTTCTATGATTCTATCTCTGTAACCTCCTCCAGCCCTACAACCCTCCGAGATCTCTGCGATCCTCCAATTCTGGCCTCTTGCGCATCCCCGATTTTCATCGCTCCACCGTTGGCGGTCGTTCCTTCAGCTGCCTTGGCCCTAAGCCCTGGACTTCCCTCCCTAAACCTCTCCACTTCTCTCTCCTCCTTTAAGATGCTGCTTAAAACCTACCTCTCTGACCAAGCTTTAGATCACCTGTCCTAATATCTCCTTATGTGGCTCGGTGTGAAACTTTGTTTTGATAATCGCACCCGTGAAGCGCCTTGGGACGTTTTACTACGTCAAAGGCGCTATATAAATGCAAGTTGTTTTGTTATATAGTGCCTCCTTATATCTCTTAGGAACATAGGAATTGCTAGACAAAGAAATGATGTGGAGATGCCGGTGATGGACTGGGGTTGACAATTGTAAACAATTTTACAACACCAAGTTATAGTCCAGCAATTTTATTTTAAATTCACAAGCTTTCGGAGGCTACCTCCTTCCTCAGGTGAACAATCACCTGAGGAAGGAGGTAGCCTCCGAAAGCTTGTGAATTTAAAATAAAATTGCTGGACTATAACTTGGTGTTGTAAAATTGTTTACAATAGACAAAGAAAGACATGGGTCAATCTAGTCCTGGGTCTGTTGTAGACTAATTGATAGAGATTGATTGCTATATTTAGTCAACAACTCCATCATCATTGGATCACGCGACTACCAGGATGGTAGAACATGAACTAGATGGACCTCGGTCTTTTTCCGTCGAGCAATATCCCTGGGACAACCAGTGCCCACGGGACCGTATCCCAGCAAGAAGCCATTGCCTTACCATCACCGGCAGGTTACACGGAGCAGACCGAATGATCGGTAGGTGGGCCGGAATAAAGGGAGGAGATTGTGAGACGTGTCGCTGGGCACGCACGCACCTTCCGGGGAGGGAGAATCCACCCGTCGTCGGACAGCAGAGAATCGAAACAGCGCCACTGGACTCAGGAGGTCTACGGCATCGCGAAAGGTGGACGAGACCGAGGAGACCTGAGGCAGGAATCAGAGGAGAGTAACGGACAAACGAATATTGTTCTGATCTCGATGCTACGCCCCTTCTGGACTTTTATAGGGCTTGATTTCCACCGTACGCCGGTTATCAGACTGGTGTTAAATTTCTGCCTGCAGCAGTCCAACAGTCAATAAGACACTGAGCTTAACAATTGCATAAAACCAGCAGAGACAGGAATGTAACCCAGGAGTATCCAAATGAGCCATTTCCAACCCTCAAATCCTGGTACTCCATCCCAGTAGGCCCAGGCAACACAGTCCGATTGGTGCTTATAATTCTTACTGGCTGGTTTGCCGTTTGAACTTTATCGGATACTATTTTTTTCTATATTCGTTCTCGGGACATGTGCGTCGCCTGCGAGGCCGGCATTTATTGCCCATCCCTAATTGCCCTGGAGAAGGTGGTGGTGAGCCGCCTTCTTGAACCGCTGCAGTCCGTGTGGTGAAGGTTCTCCCACAGTGCTGTTAGGTAGGGAGTTCCAGGATTTTGACCCAGTGGCGATGAAGGAACGGCTGATAATATTTCCAAGTCGGGATGGTGTTGGGAAAGTTTGCCTTGTGGGAGGGCAAATCCTGAATCAGAACATTTCTGTCTTGTCAGTATCAACAACTATATGCAAATTAATTTTACATGTGGCCCCTCCCCCCTCCCCCCTCCCCCCTCCCCGCAAAACTCCACGGTGACAGACCTAGGCAAACCCAAGTAGACAAAAAGTTTGGACATCCCTGGGTTAACCAGTTTGCTAAAGGTTAGTGCACATGGCAAATTAAACCCCATACTTCTTCAAAGCTGGAGAGTCTCTGCTTGGCAAACCTTTCAATGTTTCCGAATACTGCAATGAGGTGATTCATGTTGAAATGGGTCATTGTGCCTGAGCGTTGCCAACTGGCACACTCCAAGGTCCAGGAGTACGTTCTGCGGGACCCACTGAAGAGAGGTGCGAGCTACGCAAAGTCTCTATGGGGAAAGGCCACCGTGTGAGGCCACCTCACCTTGTATTGTACAGCATGTATTATAAGGTATGCACTGTGTTTTAAATTACAACAGTGGAATGGTATTGTGTACTGTATTGAATTGTATCGCCGTGGAATTGTGGTATCTTTAAATTTTATTAAATAAAGTGTATATGAACATAGGAACAGGAGTAGGCCATTCAGCCCCTCGTGCCTGCTCCGCCATTTGATAAGATCATGGCTGATTTGTGATCTAACTCCATATACCTGCCTTTGGCCCATATCCCTTAATACCTTTGGTTGCCAAAAAGCTATCAATCTCAGATTTAAATTTAGCAATTGAGCTAGTATCAATTGACGTTTGCAGAAGAGAGTTCCAAACTTCTACCACCCTTTGTGTGTAGAAATGTTTTCTAATCTCACTCCTGAAAGGTCTGGCTCTAATTTTTAGACTGTGCCCCCTACTCCTAGAATCCCCAACCAGCGGAAATAGTTTCTCTCTATCCACCCTATCTGTTCCCCTTAATAACTTATAAACTTCGATCAGATCACCCCTTAACCTTCTAAACTCCAGAGAATACAACCCCAATTTGTGTAATCGCTCCTCGTAACTTAACCCTTGAAGTCCGGGTATCATTCTAGTAAACCTACGCTGCACTCCCTCCAAGGCCAATATGTCCTTCCGAAAGTGCCCAGAACTGCTCACAGTACTCCAGGTACGGTCTAACCAGGGTTTTTTTTAGCTGCAGCATAACTTCTGCCCCCTTGTACTCTAGATATAAAGGCCAGCATTCCATTAGCCTTATTTTAATTTAAAAAAAACAAGTGGGTCATTGTGACACCGTGGTTCAGTGCAGGGGGAATGATGTGTAACTACAAGACATCTGATAACCATTCTAACACAGGACCTGATTAACTATTTGTTTGCATTGTACAGGAATGTTTGACAGGTTAATTAAAGATCACAACTGCTATTATCTTCCTTTGATATTTTCTAAAGCTGGACATTTTCTTTCTGTTCTCCCTCCACAGCCATCAGAAGAAAGAAAGACAGACTTGCATTTATATAGCACCTTTCATGACTTCAGGATGCTCCAAAGTGCTTCACAGCCAATGAAGTACTTTTGAAGTGTAGTCACTGTTGTAATGTAGGAAATGCGGCAGCCAAATTGTGCACAGCAAGATCCCACAAACAGCAATGTGATAATGACCAGATAATCTGTTTTTAAATGATGTTGGTTGAGGGATAAATATTGACCAGGACACCAGGGAGAACTCCCCTGCTCTTCTTCAAAAAGTGCTGTGGGATCTTTTACATCCACCTGAGAGGGCAGACGGGGCCTCAATTTAACGATTCATCTGAAAGACAGCACCTCCGAAGGTGCAGCACTCCCTCAGTGTGAGCCTGGATTCTGTGCTCAAGTCTCTGGAATGGGACTTGAACCCACAACCTTCTGACTCAGAGGCAAGAGTGCTACCCACTGAGGCACCGCTGACACAATAAGAAACCCTTGCGAGACACACAACATGACCCAGTGAGATGGCTGACTATCCCTGTGCTTCCTGTCCCATTCATGAGACTCTGTTCATCCTCACCCCCCTCCCCCAATCCCCGCACCCCCCCTCCCCCAATCCCCGCAGCCCCTTCCTCTACACCTCCCTCCCCCTAATCCCCATTCTCCTAATCCCCACACCTTCCCCCAAACTCAATCCCCACACCCCTCCCCAAACTCAATCCCCACGCCCCCCCCAAACTCAATCCCCACCCCCCCCAAACTCAATCCCCACCCCCCCCAAACTCAATCCCCACCCCCCCCAAACTCAATCCCCACCCCCCCCAAACTCAATCCCCACCCCCCCCCCAAACTCAATCCCCACCCCCCCCCCAAACTCAATCCCCACCCCCCCCCCAAACTCAATCCCCACCCCCCCCCAAACTCAATCCCCACCCCCCCCCAAACTCAATCCCCACCCCCCCCCAAACTCAATCCCCACCCCCCCCCAAACTCAATCCCCACCCCCCCCAAACTCAATCCCCACCCCCCCCCCCCCAAACCCAATCCCCTCCCTCTAATCACCATGCTGCTACTCAAAGATCAACCAGAAGAGGCGGTTTCTCGTTTCTTACCCGTTTCTCTTTGGGGAGCGTCTCCGGGAGGAAGAAGAAGATGAAGAGCAAGTCTGACACCGCGAACAGCAGCGCCAGCTGTGCGGGCTGCAGGAAGAAAGCTTCATCCATCCCGGCACTCGATGCAAAGTAGGCCCCAATCATCGGCCCGATGGTGAAACCAAGAGAAAAGGCAACGCCAATCATCGCCTGTGGAAAGGGGTAAAAGGATAGTGCAATTTTTTTTCTTTGATAAAGTAAACGGTGACTGTGATTAGGGCAGGTGGTTTATTGTTGACCAGGCCTGATAAGATATCGGCTTTTTCATTGACTCTGGGACTTAAGGGGCATACGGGATCCTGGGCTTCATAAATATAAATAAAGGAAGTTTTGTTAAACCTATATAAAAACACTGGTCAGGCCTCAGCTGGTGAATCGTGTCCAATTCTGGGCACCACACTTTAGGAAGGATGTCAAGGTCTTAGAGAGATTTACTAGAATGGTACCAAGGATGGCATCTCCAACAATACTGCACTAGAACGTCAGCCTAGATTTTGTGCTCAAGTCTCTGACTCAGAGGCAAGAGTGCGACAGTAATATTATTGTGCGGGAGGGGAAGTTTTCCTGTGCGTTTATTGTGGGTTCAAGTCCCACTGCAGAGACTTGAGCCCAAAATCCAAGCTGACACCTTCAGTGCAGTACTGAGGGAGTGCTGCATTGTCGGTAGTGCCCTCTTTCGGATGAATGTCACAGCAAAAAGGAAACGGGGAGCGTGGAGGTAGATTTTCAACCTGCCTCCCGGATCGACTACCCATTATAGGAACCGCCCAATTCTCATTTCCATTGAAAATCCAGAGGACGCAGCCTGCACTTCAAGGGGGATAAATTTAAATCTACTCTACGGAAACAATATTTCAGTGAGCGAGTGGTCAATCTATGGAACAGGCTCCCTCGGCAGACGGTGGAAGCAGTCAGCACTGATTCATTCAAGTGCAAATTAGATAAACTTCTTTCAGAAACTAACATTTTGGGATGCAATAGATGAGTAATTTGAGACAGGACATGTGGTGAGTGTAACATGCTCGGGAGAACAGATGACTCTGGACCTATGGTTCCCAAAGCTCTCCACCACTGGGGGTTTTCCTCACCTCATGTCTGTTGCGTTTATATAGGATATTGTCATATATCCTTTCCCTTATTACAAGCTCGAGGATCAGGAGATACTGATTAATACTCTGTCTTGATCAAAACATTGATATAACTCATTACATGCAGTTTGCTTGAGACTGGCACCGAATTATACTCACAAACAACGGACTCATCGGGTTCCATAAGCATGTCGTCTTGACTGCTCACACTAGCCTAAGCAAGACTAAGTAAAAGTCCCTAAGGTGTTCCGTTGTGCGGTACTTTTATAGGGTTAATTACGTCTCCCTAACATGCCATTAATATAAAAGCGCATTCCATCTCCGTGCGGTCAGTACGGGGGTACATTTGCCTGATACCTCACTACGTAAGCGACGTTATTGTTCCCTTCCCTCAAGCCCGCGTGCGTATCACTACTCTTGTCTGTTCTCTCTACCTGAGTGACCACGGCTGTCAGACACGGCCTTCACTTACCTTTCTCTCTTCGATATTTATTGGAGAGTTATTCATCCCTTCCACTCCCCTTCTACACCCAGACTAGCTGGCACCATTCCTGCTCGTTAATATTCCTTTCTCGCATCTTCCCGCAGCTGACTCCTGCTTGTCTCAGCACTCAGACACTCATCTCACCCTTACGGACCCCTACAACTACCATAAACCTATGTGAGGAGTTACACAACACCAGGTTATAGTCCAACAGCTTTATGTGAAATCACAAGCTTTCGGAGCTTTCCTCCTTCGTCAGGTGAGTGAAGGGTTCCATAAAGGCACAAAAGGCTCCCAAAGGCTTGTGATTTCAAATAAAACTGTTGGACTATAACCTGGTGTTGTGTGACTCCTTACATTTGTCCACCCCAGTCCATCACCGGCATCTCCACATCATGACCATAAACCTAGTTTAATATTGGTGGATACGCTTGTAAATGGCGACCTAGTGTGTCTACTCTTACAATGTCTGGGTCTGTTGTAGACTCATAGGAACAGGAGTAGGCCATTCAGCCCCTCGTACCTGCTCCACCATTTGATAAGATCATGGCTGATCTGTGATCTAGCTCCATATACCTGCCTTTGGCCCATATCCCTTAATACCTTTGGTTGCCAAAAAGCTATCTATCTCACATTTAAATTTAGCAATTGAGCTAGTATCGGATCATGTGACTACCAGGACAGTTAGAAGGCGAACGAGACAGACTTTGCTCTTTTTGCGTCCGGCAGTTCCTAAGTTGCTCATGATTTATCGTCCGGTTTCCATTAGCGGGCGGCCAGTCTGCAGGTTGAAAATCTACCCCCAGGTTGTGGGGCCCATCAGTTCTCTGCCTTCAGCTGCATGAAGGCAGTGAAAATGCACAGTGCGAATATTTAACTCGTACGCGTGGAATTCCTTGCTCCGTTACTTCACCTGCGGCGTTAACCCGTTAAAAACCAACAGCTCAACTCCCCCTTTAAATTGTCAGGCAAAGGAAAAGAAAAGATTAAAGAGCATGGAAGGACTTAGATTTATATAAACAGTGCCTTTCACAACCTCAGGACATTCCAAAGCGCTTTACAGCCAATGAAGTACTTTTTTTTTGAATTGTAGTCGCTATTGTAATGTAGGAAATGCCAGCAGCCAATTTGCACACAGCAAGATTCCACAAACAAAGGAATATCATATCGACACATTAATTCAGGAGAAACTTCTTTACCCAGAGAGTGGTGAGAATGTGGAACTCGCTACCACAAGGAGTAGTTGAGGCGAATAACATAGATGCATTTAAGGGGAAGCTAGATAAGTATATGAGGGAGAAAGGAATAGAAGGATATGCTGATAGGGTGAGATGAAGGAGGGAGGGAGGAGGCTCGTGTGGAGCATAAACATTTGCCGAATGGCCTGTTTCTGTGCTGTAAAATTCTATACAATTAAACACTTGCACACTAATATTTGCACAGTGTAATAAGTGTGTAAGACTTACAGACATTTGAATGTGTGATGAGGCACTGTATAAATACAGTATTGTCACTATAATGTACCGCAATGGTAGCCCCCACCACCATAGACGACCTACACACATCGAAACCCTGCTTACCATGCCCTTGCTGCGGGCCTGTGGAGACGGCAGGTCTGCGATGATGGCGGTCGACAGGCTGACGTTCCCTTTGCTGATCCCTCCTACAACTCGGGACAGAAGGAAAAGCCCAAAGTTCCTGGAGAGAGCCCACAGCGCGTATGAAAGAACGAGCCCAACCTGGCAGCAAAACGTGAAAGAAAAAAAAGACGTTGAGAAAGGCCAAATTTGTACCGAGGCTACTTCGCCGGCACCTCCCCCTACCCAACGTGACCTCTACCACCAAAGAAGGACAAGAGCCATTAATGCCCAAGTTAACCCCTCCAGGTCGGACACCGTTCTGACTTGACCCCGTTCCTTCGTCGTCACTGGGTCAAGGTCCTGGAATTCTCTACCTCATGCCATCGTGCGACCACCTTCACCACAAGGACCACAGAAGTTCCAAGGAGAAGACCAGAAACCATCTTCTCAGGGCAACCACGTGTACTAAATTGGTTAGCCGGGTGTTGAAGGATAGAATACTAGAGCCTAGTCTTCAGTTGCTTCCAAGCCTTTATTCACAGAGCTCCCCCAATTGATACCCACCACCTGAATACAATTAACACTAATTGATATAAACCACATGGATAAAATTAACACCACAGACGGGCATAAGCAACATGCTTTTATACAAGTCGATCTGGAGCAAGCCTTTAGCTCAGTGGTAGCATTCCTGCCTTCAACTCAGAAGGTCATGGGTTCGAGCCCCGGACAGTGCTGGTGAACTGGGTTAACATCCAGGGGGATAGTTGTGCCCAATGGGAGCGAATTGCCCCATCCCACCTTCCCAACCCCCCCCCACCCCCACCTTTCCACTCCCGCCACCCCATCATCGTAGCCCAGGAGACCAGAGTTCCAGTCTCTAAATACTGGGTTGACATCCAGTGGGTTACTTGCTTCCAATGGGATGGACAGACCTACCGTGGTCAGCATCATCAGCAGCCTCCGGCCAAAGTAATCGGAGGCAGCACCAGTGACGGGAGACACGAGGAACTGCAACACTGAGAAGATGGATCCAATGAGCCCTGGAAGGTGCAGATGCAAGGAAAGGAATGGGCACATGTGAGTCAACCTGCTTCAGTGACAGATCTCCTCTGCTATCAAAATTATGAGGGGCACAGATAGGATGGATACTAAGGAGCTTTTTCCCTTCGTTGAGGGTTCTATAACAAGGGGACATAGATTCAAGGTGAAAGGCGGGAGGTTTAGCGGGGATTTGAGAAAGAACTTTTTCACCCAGAGGGTGGTTGGAGTCTGGAACTCACTGTCTGAAAGGGTTGTGGAGGCAGGAACCCTCACAACATTCAAGAAGCATTTGGATGAGCACTTGAAATGCCATAGCATACAAGGCTACGGACCAAATGCTGGAATATGGGATTAGAGTAGACAGGGCTGATGGCCGGCGCGGACACGATGGGCCGAAGGGCCTCTATCCGTGCTATATAACTCTATGACTCTATAACGTCGGTTCAATAGACTACGCTCCGTGGGACTGTAGCAACTGAGGATCCTATTTTCAGATTGAAGGGGCTTTAAATGATCTGGAATGCACTGCCTGAAAGGGCGGTAGAAGCAGATTCAATCGTGGCTTTCAAAAGGGAATTGGATAAATACTTTACAGGGCTACGGGGAAAGAGCAAGGGAATGGGACTAATTGGTATAGCTCTTTCAAAGAGCTGGCGCAGGCACGATGGGCCGAATGGCCTCCTTCTGTGCTGTACCGACTATGAATGATAAAGGCACAGTGGGCCGAAATTAGGCCATAACCCAGTTACTGTCAAGTCAAAAAAGTTAGGAACATTAGAAACAGTGGGCCATTCAATTAGATCATGGCTGATCTGCATCTCAACTCCATTTACCCCGTCTTAGCTCCACTATCCCTTGATACCCTTACCCAACAAAAATCTATCAATCTCAGTATTTAAAGGTCCAATTGATCCACAGCCTCCTGGGGAAGAGAGTTCCTGATTTCTATTGCACCTTTGTGTGAATTGCAATTTGTTATTGGTGATGTCTTACAGAACCAATTTGGGAGAGGATTTATTGGCAATGGGCTTTGCTTCAATTACTTCCTGTAGCAAAGTATTTCTTGTTTCAACAACTCTGCATAAAGAAATTTATCCTAACCCTTCAATCTCTTGGTGACCATTGTACACCATCATGTACCACACTATGTTACACTATCATACACTGTGTTACAGTAGTATAAATGACACTAACTTACATTAGTATACACACTATGAAACACTACACTAAGTTACACCACTGTGTTTTTGCAATGTTTTAATGAACAGTAGATCTTGCAATGCAATACTGCATTACACACTATAACTGCCTTCGACTGAGTAAAATATTCTCACCCCCAAATAGGACACTGTTATATTTTCTTTCACTGGGAACCCCAATCGTATCAGCAAACCAGTCCACGGAGTGCTGTAGAGATTGATAAACACCACCCTGTTAATAAAAAGCACAGAGAGGTTAAGTCAGAATAATCTATATATTGAGAATCTTACATATGCATTCCACTTTGTCTAAAATAAAATATTACAGGACACGTTTTTGTCACTCTTTTCTGTCGACTTTTTCCCTTATATAGATTCCTCGTCCACGGTTATAATAGAAACTGCCTCTGTAAACTTGTGATGCTGCAATTATACCCTCCCATCAGTGATGGCGGTGTCTACCTCAATCTTGTATCTCTAGCATCTCAGCCTATACTACAGAAAAACTCCTATAATCCAACCAACTCTGCTCTGCTTCCCAAACTGCATTAAGTTTTGCCATTTAACTATAAATAGTAGCAAATCTAAGCATTTGATTACAAAAAAATATAAGGACGCAAAGTATGGCTTTAAAATGGCGACTAAATTATGTGTGGGTGCTCTGGTCTGTTTAAACCCAGGCCTCTAATCCTGCTTCTGTTGAAAAATGCACTTGGTCTTAAACCACTGCGTGAAACGTCACAGGAGAACACTAGCAGTAACTAACAGCTTCCACGATGGCTCAACAAATTTACTCACTGATAAGGAAAGAAGGAACTTGCACTTATAAAGCGTCTTTCACAACCTCAGAACGTCCAATGAAGTATTTTTGAAGTGTAGTCGCTGTTGTAATGTAGGAAACGCAGCAGCCAATTTGCGCACAGCAAGATCCCACAAACAGGAATGTGATAATCACCAGATAATCTGTTTTTAGTGATGTTGGTTGAGGGATAAATATTGGCCAGGACATCGGGGAGAACTCCCCTGCTCTTCTTTGAAACAGTGGCCGTGGGATCTTTTACTGCCGTGTTTCCTACATTACATCAATGATGACCTTTCATAAGTACGTCATTGGCTGTAAAGTGCTGTGGGTCGTCCTGAGGTCGTGAGAGGCGCTATATAAATGCAAGCTCTTCCTTTGTTAGTAAACCTACACTACAGGAATTACAGTGCTGGCTCAGTGAGTTTATCTGTGAGTAGCTGGGCCATACAGGGCAGGAAGGTCGAAGGGCTAATCCCCGGTCTGTGCTGGGTTCGTCAACCTCAGTCAGGGCAGTGGGAGAACTACAGCTCGTCTCTGCCACCATGCATTAGGAATGGGAAAAAGTCAACCGGGAATCCCACTGGTGATCGATACCAAGTGACACCCCCACCCCCCCTCCCCACTCCCAAAAACGTGAATATCAGGTGAAGACAGGATCGAGCATGGGTGTGATGCCTCCTACAGTTCATCAGCCACCCAATACTCACTGTCATGAACAGTCACCACTTGGAGAAGAGTCATGGTGGGGGCGTTGGGGGTGGCAGAGGGAGGGGCACTTAGCAGCAGTGGAACGTGGAGTCAGCACCTTCGGGGGGGAAGGGGGGTGCGGGACTGGATTGGGGAGTTGACTGGGTTGGTTATATGCAGAGTCATATCACCCCTATTAATATTTAGGTGACTGGGGAGGGGAAAGGGTGCAGGTTATGCTTGTACGAGCAACTGGCAAGAAATCCTGCTTCTTTTGTCACACGCTAGTGCCCTGACGCTGCTCCTAGGCAAAAGGATTCCTGAGGGGCGGGGGTGGGACGAAAAGGGGTTTGCTGCACCCGCGTTAATCTGGCACCAAGACACAGAAGGCCGAGAGCAGGCGAACCTGTCAGTCACTCCAAGGCCGCCGTGCTAAAGAGGCTGCAGAGGGACGGCGTGAATGGCAGGCCTGAGTGCCAGTTTGCAACATCAAACGCTCCAGTGGAATCTCAAACAGACAGAAGCTTCGACAGGATTAGTTTACCGTGTCGTCTTTACTGAGGCAACTTCTGTCTACTCTGCGTCGCATCAAGCTCCGTGAAGCATGACAGACTGTTCCCAAAAAAATGAATCTCGGCACCGAGTCTTTGCATGAATGCTGGTGCGGAGTTCTTGCAACGCAGAAGTGTTTTCCTTGTGTAGATGGGCTGAATGGCCCACTCCTGTTCCTATATTTCTACAGACCACACACTCTCCTAGATTCTCTCATGGGTTCCACCCACATATCATCGCGTTTACCACCCACTCCAGGTTATCTTCGAATGATACAGCACAGAAGGAGGCCATTCGGCCCATTGTGCCTGTGTCGCCTCTTTGAAAGAGCAATCCAATTAGTCTCACTCCCCTGTTCTTTCCCTAGAGCCCTGTAAATTCCCTTTTGAAAGTTACTATTGAATCTGCTTCCACCGCCCTTTCGGGCAGTGCGTTCCAGATCATTACAACTCGCTGTGTAAATATTTCTCATCTCTCCCTCTCTCTAGTTCTTTTGCCAATTATCAAAATTATCTTATTATGTTATAGATAAACCCACAAAGTCATTATCTGCCTTTGAAGTGTCCCAGGTGCGAAGGATATCCCAGGCTCTGGATACTCTTTGTAGTTTTCCTGGAGCAGTCAAACAGCCATGATCCTCCATAAACTTGAGCTCATCCAAAACTCTGCTGCCCGTATCCTAACTCGCACCGAGTCCCGTCCACCCATCACCCCCTGTGCTCGCTGACCTACACTGGCTCCCGGTCCGGGAACACCTCGATTTTAAAATTCTCATCCTTGTTTTCAAATCCCTCCTTTGCCTCGCCCCCTCCCTATCTCTGTAACCTCCTCCAGCCCCACAACCCTCCGAGATCTCTGCGCTCCTCCAGTTCTTGCCTCTTGCGCATCCCCGATTTTAATCGCTGCACTGTGGCCGTGCCTTCAGCTGCCTAGGCCTCAAGCTGTGGAGTTCCCTCCCTAAACCTCTCCGCCTCTCTCTTCTCCTTTAAGACGCTCCTTAAAACCTACCTCTTTGACCAAGCTTTTGGTCGCCTGTCCTAATATCTCCTTATGTGGCTCGGTGTTAAATTTTGTTCGATATCCTGTGAAGCGCCTTGGGACATTTTACCAAGTTAAAGGTGCTATATAAATGCAAGTTGTTGTTATTGTTGCTGTTGTTATTGTAAGTATTGGGAAACCCAAGACTCGCTGAGACTCTTGACTGAACGACTACAGCTGGGATTGCTGTTCAGGGACACTGGGTGAGTACTCTGCCCTTTCACCTCTGCAGCCTGGGTTCAAATCCAGTCCTGACCGAGTGGATACACGTCTCCTGCCTAGTTGGCCTAAAGGGTCTGAAAACATTGAGCTGTCTTGATCCAGCTCCCCAGCACAACACTGCCCCATAGACAGGCACTGCTCAGAGGCCAGTACGGGATATGGAAACCCCTTCTGGGGTTGAGTGACGAGGCACATTACTGGAACAGAGTATAATCGAACCGCACCTCAGGAAGGATATATTGGTCTTGGAGGAGGCTCAGCGCAGATTCACCAGAATGATTCCGGGGTTAAAGGGTCACACTGTGAGGACAGGTTGCATAAACTTGGCTTGTGTTCCCTTGAATTTGGGAGATTGAGGGATGATTTGATCGAGGTGTTTAAAATGATAAAAGGATTTGAAAGGGTAGCTGAAGAAAACCTATTTCCGCTGGTGGTGAAGTTCCAGAATCTTATAATTAGAGCTGGGCCACGAAATCAGGAAGCATTTTTTCCAAACAAAGGGTGGTCGAACTCTCTCCCCCAAAAGAGTGGGTCAACTGAAACTTTCAAGACTGAGATCGATAGATTTTTGTTGGGTAAGGGTATCAAGGGATAGGGAGCAAAGGCGGGTGAATGGAGTTGAGGTACAACATGATCTAATTGAATGGGGCGGATCAAGGCTCGAGGGGCTGAATGGCCTACACCTGTCCCCATAACAAGCTTCCCTCAGCATCCGGCTTTTCTGTATCTGAGCTGGGAGTCAGCACTAACATCCCTCAATTGGATTACTGCAGTCACAAAGAGCAGGCCTGCTGCGAGAAACCAGGATATCTCAGACCG
The DNA here is from genome assembly GCF_035084215.1 of Heptranchias perlo. Taxonomy (NCBI): domain Eukaryota; kingdom Metazoa; phylum Chordata; class Chondrichthyes; order Hexanchiformes; family Hexanchidae; genus Heptranchias; species Heptranchias perlo. The sequence continues at coordinate 8,068,366 of NC_090328.1, forward strand.
TTCTGCTGCTTCACGCAGGTCATCGCATAACACAGAAAACAGAGAGCAGCCTTGTGCTGCTCATTAATTATACACTCCAGTCCTCCTTGGCAAGGACAAGCATTACCCGTCTCTCCTCAGACTCTGTTTCCCACCCCCGCTTGTTGTGAATGTGACTCAGCTGTTTCCTGGCAAGATTTTCATCACACAGTTCGCCGAGAGGTCGAGGCCGATGGGGCCGGGTGGGATTTGATTTTGGCCGTTGGGGAAATAAACTCAAATGTAAAGGCCTCAAAATTCTAGACATTGACTGCACAGATGTCGGCAGGGCTACATACATAGAATTACGTCGAAAGTACAGCACAGAAACAGGCCCATCAATCCAACAGGTCTATGCCGGTGTTTATGCTCCACACGAGCCTCCTCCCTCCCTACTTCATCTAACCCCATCAGCATATCCTTCTAGTCCTGTCTCCCTCATATGTTTACCTAACTGCCCCTTAAATGCATCTATGTTATTCGCCTCAACTACTCCTTGTGGTAGTGAGTTCCACATTCTAACCACTCTTTGAGTAAAGAAGTTTCTCCTGAGTTCCCTTGTGGATTTATTATTGACTATCTTATATCTATGGCCCCTAGTTCTGGTCTCCCCCACAAGTGGAAACATCTTCACAACGTCTACCCTATCAAACTCTTTGATAATCTTGAAGACCTCTATCAGGTCACCCCTCTGTCTTCTCTTTTCTAGAGAAAAGAGCCCCAGCCTGTTCAGCCTTTCCTGATAGGTATAACCTCTCAGATCTGGTATCATCCTAGTAAATCTTTTTTGCACCTTCTCCAGTGCCTCTATATTATTTTTATAATATGGAGACCAGAACCGTTCACAGTATAAGTACTGTGTATTAAGTGATGCCCAAGCGAGCTGGCCGTAATGGAGACATAGCAAAATCTTTATGAGGTTAAAACTGAGCTCAGCAGCGCTGCCGTGTTTCAGAAATCGATAGCACTCTCGCCTTGAAGTCAGACGGTTGTGGGTTCAAGGCTACTACAGGCTGGAGCACAAAATCGAAGCTGACATTTTAGTGCATGGTCATAGGTGCCGTCATTTTAACCTGGCGGAATTAAAAGATCCCGTTCACCCATCACCCCAGTGCTCGCTGACCTACATTGACTCCCAGTCCGGCAATGCCTCAATTTTAAAATCCTCATCCTTGTTTTCAAATCCCTCCATGGCCTCACCCCTTCCTATCTCTGTAACCTCCTGCAACCCTCCGAGATCTCTGCGTTTCTCCAACTCTGGCCTCTTGCGCATCCCCGATTTCCAGCACCCCACCACTGGCGGCCGTGCTTTCAGCTGCCTGGGCCCTAAGCTCTGGAATTCCCTCCCCACACCTCTCTGCCTCTCTACCCCTCTCTCCTCCATTAAGACGCTCCTAAAAACCTACCTCTTTGACCGAGCTTTTGGTCGCCTGTCCTAATATCTCCTCGTGGCTCGGTGTCAGATTTTGTTTGATAACGCTCCCGTGAAGCCCCTTGGGACGTTTTACTATGTTAAAGGCGCTATATAAATGCAAGTTGTTGTTGTTGGGGCACTACCTGAAGAAAAGCAAATGTAAGGAGTCTTACAACACCAGGTTATAGTCCAACAGTTTTATTTGAATCACAAGCTTTCGGAGGCTTTCTCCTTCGTCACTCACCTGACGAAGGAGAAAGCCTCCGAAAGCTTGTGATTTCAAATAAAACTGTTGGACAATAACCTGGTGTTGTAAGACTCCTTACATTTGTCCACCCCAGTCCACCACCGGCATCTCCACATCATGAAGAAAAGCAGGCAGTTCTCCTTAAATTGACACCACAAAAAACGTATTACTCGTCCATTTGCTGCCAGTGGGATCTTGCTGTGCGCAAATTGGCGGTGCCAGATCAGACTCTCTTTTTATTTGATGATTGTATCTTTTGACAAAATCCCTCTGCCTTTCCAAAGAGTTTTACACCTCACTGCCCTCACCAGACAAGCAAGGGCTTTTTATCGTAGAAAAGAGACATCACTGTCAGAGACTTTATAAAAAGGGTGAGGAAGTGGCGCAGAGAAAGCAAGTCTGGAACAGTGCCTTCACTGTTATAAGGGCAAGTTCTTTCTTCCTTTCACAAGAGCGAGACAAGAGGGTTCATATTCAAGGTTGCGAAAGGCAAATTTAAGACAGATAAAACAATGGAGCCGAGCGGGAGTGGAAAAAAAAGAGGTGGTGGGGGCAGGGGAAGACCCAAAGGCACTGAAATAGAGTGACCCAAGGTACTGAAGCGTGGTGGCTGAATCAACAAATATCACGGCTGTGGCTCAGTTGGCAGCACTCTCGCTTCTGAGTCAAGAAGGTTGTGGGTTCAAGTCCCATTACGGCCAGCTTGTGAAGTGTAGGCACTGTTGTGCTGCAAGAAATGTGGCAGCCAATTTGTGCACAGCAAGATCCCACAAACATCAATGAGCCAAACGACCAGATAATCTGTTAGAATCATAGAAGTTTACAACATGGAAACAGGCCCTTCGGCCCAACATGTCCATGTCGCCCAGTTTATACCACTAAGCTAGTCCCAATTGCCTACACTTGGCCCATATCCCTCTATACTCATCTTATCCATGTAACTGTCCAAATGCTTCTTAAAAGACAAAATTGTATTCGCCTCTACTACTGCCTCTGGCAGCTCGTTCCAGACACTCACCACTCTTTGAGTGAAAAAATTGCCCCTCTGGACCCTTTTGTATCTCTTCCCCTCTCACCTTAAATCTGTGCCCCCTCGTTATAGACTCCCCTACCTTTGGGAAAAGATTTTGACTATCTACCTTATCTATGCCCCTCATTATTTTATACACTTCTATAAGATCACCCCTAAACCTCCTACTCTCCAGGGAAAAAAGTCTCAGTCTATCCAACCTCTCCCTGTAAGTCAAACCATCAAGTCCCGGTAGCATCCTAGTAAATCTTTTCTGCACTCTTTCTAGTTTAATAATATCCTTTCTATAATAGGGTGACCAGAACTGTACACAGTATTCCAAGTGTGGCCTTACTAATGTCTTGTACAACTTCAATAAGACATCCCAACTCCTGTATTCAATGTTCTGACCAATGAAACCAAGCATGCCGAATGCCTTCTTCACCACCCTATCCACCTGTGACTCCACTTTCAAGGAGCTATGAACCTGTACTCCTAGATCTCTTTGTTCTATAACTCTCCCCAACGCCCTACCATTAACGGAGTAGGTCCTGGCCCGATTCGATCTACCAAAATGCATCACCTCACATTTATCTAAATTAAACTCCATCTGCCATTCATCGGCCCACTGGCCCAATTTATCAAGATCCCGTTGCAATCCTAGATAACCTTCTTCACTGTCCACAATGCCACCAATCTTGGTGTCATCTGCAAACTTACTAACCATGCCTCCTAAATTCTCATCCAAATCATTAATATAAATAACAAATAACAGCGGACCCAGCACCGATCCCTGAGGCACACCGCTGGTCACAGGCCTCCAGTTTGAAAAACAACCCTCTACAACCACCCTCTGTCTTCTGTCGTCAATCCAATTTTGTATCTAATTGGCTACCTCACCTTGGATCCCATGAGATTTAACCTTATGTAACAACCTACCATGCGGTACCTTGTCAAAGGCTTTGCTAAAGTCCATGTAGACCACGTCTACTGCACAGCCCTCATCTATCTTCTTGGTTACCCCTTCAAAAAACTCAATCAAATTCGTGAGACATGATTTTCCTCTCACAAAACCATGCTGACTGTTCCTAATCAGTCCCTGCCTCTCCAAATGCCCGTAGATCCTGTCTCTCAGAATACCCTCTAACAACTTACCCACTACAGATGTCAGGCTCACCGGTCTGTAGTTCCCAGGCTTTTCCCTGCCGCCCTTCTTAAACAAAGGCACAACATTTGCTACCCTCCAATCTTCAGGCACCTCACCTGTAGCTGTCGATGATTCAAATATCTCTGCTAGGGGACCCGCAATTTCCTCCCTAACCTCCCATAACGTCCTGGGATACATTTCATCAGGTCCCGGAGATTTATCTACCTTGATGCGCGTTAAGACTTCCAGCACCTCCCTCTCTGTAATATGTATACTCCTCAAGACATCACTATTTATTTCCCCAAGTTCCCTAACATCCATGCCTTTCTCAATCGTAAATACCAATGTGAAATATTCATTTAGGATCTCACCCATCTCTTGTGGTTCCGCACATAGATGACCTTGTTGATCCTTAAGAGGCCCTACTCTCTCCCTAGTTACTCTTCTGCCCTTTATGTATTTGGAGAAGCTCTTTGGATTCTCCTTTGCCTTATCTGCCAAATCAATCTCATGTCCCCTTTTTGCCCTCCTGATTTCTCTCTTAACTCTACTCCAACAATCTCTATACTCTTCAAGGGATCCACTTGATCCCAGCTGCCTATGCATGTCATATGCCTCCTTCTTCTTTTTGACTAGGGCCTCAATCTCCCGAGTCATCCAAGGTTCCCTACTTCTACCAGCCTTGCCCTTCACTTTATAAGGAATGTGCTTACCCTGAACCCTGGTTAACACACTTTTGAAAGCCTCCCACTTACCAGACGTCCCTTTGCCTGCCAACAGACTCTCCCAATCAACTTCTGAAAGTTCCTGTCTAATACCATCAAAATTGGCCTTTCCCCAATTTAGAATTGTAACTTTTGGGCCAGACCTATCATTCTCCATAGCTATCTTAAAACTAATGGAATTATGATCACTGGTCCCAAAGTGATCCCTCACTAACACTTCTGTCACCTGCCCTTCCTTATTTCCCAAGAGGAGGTCAAGTTTTGCCCCCTCTCTAGTCGGGCCATCCACATACTGAATGAGAAATTCCTCCTGAATACACTCAACAAATTTCTCCCCATCCAAGCCCCGAATGCTATGGCTGTCCCAGTCAATGTTGGGAAAGTTAAAGTCCCCTACTATTACCACCCTATTTTTCTTGCAGCTGTCTGTAATCTCCTTACATATTTGCTCCTCAATTTCCCGTTGACTATTTGGGGGTCTGTAGTACAATCCTATCAAAGTGATCTCTCCCTTCTTATTTTTCAGTTCTACCCATATAGACTCAGTGGGCGAACCCTCGGATATATCCCCTCTCACTACTGCCGTGATGTTCTCCCTAATCAAGAACGCAACTCCCCCTCCTCTCTTACCTCCTGCTCTATCGTTCCTATAGCATCTGTACCCTGGAACATTGAGCTGCCAGTCCTGCCCCTCCCTTAGCCATGTTTCAGTAATAGCTATAACATCCCAGTCCCATGTACCCATCCATGCCCTGAGTTCATCTGCCTTGCCCATCAGACTTCTTGCATTGAAATTAATGCAGTTTAATCTAGACTTCCCTTGGTCTTTGCCCTGCTTTCTCAGACCATCTGTCCGGTCATGTTTTGTACACTCTCCCTTACTGCCTTTTGTTTCTGTCACCACTTTACTTCCCACTGACTTCCTGCATGGGTTCCCATCCCCCTGCCACATTAGTTTAAACCCTCCCCAACAGCACTAACAAACACTCCCCCTAGGACATTGGTTCCAGTCCTGCCCAGATGCAGACCGTCCAATTTGTACTGGTCCCACCTCCCCCAGAACCGGTTCCAATGGCCCAGGAATTTGAATCCCTTCCTCTTGCACCATCTCTCAAGCCACGTATTCATCCTAGCTATCCTGTCATTCCTACTCTGACTTGCCCGTGGCACTGGTAGCAATCCTGAGATTACTACCTTTGAGGTCCTACTTTTTAGTTTAACTCCTAACTCCCTAAATTCAGCTTGTAGGACCTCATCCCGTTTTTTACCTATATCGTTGGTACCTATATGTACCACGACAACTGGCTGTTCACCCTCCCCCTCCAGAATGTCCTGCAGCCGCTCCGAGACATCCCTGACCCTTGCACCAGGGAGGCAACATACCATCCTGGAGTCTCGGTTGCGTCCGCAGAAACGCCTGTCTATTCCCCTTACAATCGAGTCCCCTATCACTATAGCTCTGCCACTCTTTTTCCTGCCCTCCTGTGCAGCAGAGCCAGCCACGGTGCCATGAACCTGGCCGCTGCCACCTTCCCCTGGTGAGCCATCTCCCCCAACAGTATCCAAAACGGTATACCTGTTTTGGAGGGAGATGACCGCAGGGGACCCCTGCACTGCCTTCCTACTCTTCCTCTGTCTGTTGGTCACCCAGTCACTATCTCCCTCAGTAATTTTTATCTGTGGTGTGACCAATGTTGATGGATGAATGTTGGCCAGGACGCTTAGGCAAACTCCCCTGCTTTTCGGAAAGTGCCCTGGGATCTTTCCCTTGAACAGACAGACGGGGCCTCGGTTTAACGTCTCATCCGAAAGAGGCCACCTCCGACTGGAGAGGCAGCCTAGATTTTGTGCTCAAGTCCCTGGAGCGGGGCTCGAACCCACGACCTTCTGACTCAGAGGCGAGAGTGTTACCCACTGAGCCATTGCCTGAGAAGTGGAGGATGCATATGGGGATGTGAGGCTGTAGGAAATCACTACGGTAGGATGAGGTAATGCCATGGAGGGATTTGAAAGCAGGGACACAGCTAGAATGGGTCACCAGGGTGGTTCAGTCCAGGACACCATAAGACCATAGGAGCAGGAGTAGGCCATTCGGCCCCTCGAGCCTGCTCCACCATTCAATGAGATCATGGCTGATCTGATTTTTACCTCAACTCCACTTTCCCGCCTTTTCCCCATATCCTTTGACTCCCTTGCTGATCAAAAATTTGTCTAACTCAGCCATGAATGTATTCAATGACTCAGCCTCCACAGCTTTTTGGGGTAAAGAATTCCAAAGTTTCAGGTAGCAAATGTAACCCTGCTATTCAAGAGGAGGGAGGGAGAGAGAAAACAGGGAACTACAGGCCATCAGTCGTCAGGAAAATGCTGGAATCCATTATTATGGAACTGGTAATAGAGCACTTAGAAGATCATAATATGATTAGGCAGAGTAAATGTGGTTTTATGAAAGGGAAATCGCGTTTAACACATTTATTAGAGTCCTTTGAGGATGTCATTATCATGGTAGATAAAGGGGATCCAGTGGATGTTGTATATTTGGATTTTCAAAAGGCATTCGATAAGGTTGTTACTCAAGATAAGGGCTCCTGGGGTTGGGGGTAACATATTAGCACAGATCGAAGATTGGTTACTGGGCAGAAAACAGAGAGTAGGGATAAACGGGTCATTTTCAGGTTGGTAGTTTGTAACTAGTGGGATGCCGCAGGGATCAGTGCTTGGACCTCAGCTATTTAATATTAATATCTATATTAATATTTAATATTAATATCTATATTAATGACTTAGATGAAGGGACAGAGTGTAATGTATCCTAGTTTGCTAACGATACAAAGCTAGGTAAGCTGTGAGGAGGACACAAAGAGTCTGCAAAGGGATACAGACAGGTTAAGTGAGTGGGCAAGAAGGTGGCAGATGGAGTACAATGTAGGGAAATGTGAAGTTATTCACTTTGGTAGGAAGAATAGAAAGCAGAATATTTTTTAAATGGTGAGTAACTATTAAATGTTGGTGTTCAGAGAAATTTGAGTGTCCTTGTACAAGAAACACAGAAAGTTAGCATGCAGGTACAGCAAGCAATTAGGAAGGCAAATGGCATGTTGGCCTTTATTGCAAGGGGGTTGGAGTACAAGAGTAAGGCAGTCTTGCCACAATTGTACAGGGCTTTAGTGAGACCTCACCTGGTCTCCTTATCTAAGGAAGGATATACTTGCCTTAGAGGCAGTGCAACGAAGGTTCACTAGACTGATTCCTGGGATGAGAGGATTGTCCTGTGAGGAGAGGTTGAGTAGAATGGGCCTATACTCTCTGGAGTTTAGAAGAATGAGAGGGGATCTCATTGAAACATAAGATTCTGAGGGGACTTGACAGGGTAGATGCTGAGAGGTTGTTTCCCCTGGCTGGAGAGTCTAGAACTAGGGGGCATAGTCTCAGGATAAGGGGCCGATTATGTAAGACTGAGATGAGGAGGAATTTCTTCACTCAGAGGGTTGTGAATCTTTGGAATTCTCTACCCCAAAGGGCTGTGGATGCTGAGTCGTTGAGTATATTCAAGGCTGAGATGGATAGATTTTTGGACTCTAGGGGAATCAAGGGATATGGGGATCGGGCGGGAAAGTGGAGTTGAGGTCGGAGATCAGCCATGATCTTATTGAATGGCGGAGTAGGCTCAAGGGGCCGTATGGCCTATGTGTACTCCTAATCTTATGTTCTTATAGAATGGTTACAGCACAGAAGGAGGCCATTCGGCTCATCGAGCCCGTGCCAGCTCTTCGTAAGAGCAATCCAGTTAGTCCCATTCGCCCTCTCTTTCCTGTTCCATGTTTCCCCACCACTCTTTGCTGATAACACCTCCTATGGTTAGTGTATCATCCAATTCACCTCGAGCAACGCCACAGGAGATTGGGGCGTGTATGCATTAATATGACAGTTCTCATTTGCATATATATTTACATATATTACTATATAATGTGATAATTCTGGTTTGCACTTACCTGGTCAGTCTTTCCGTAGTAATCCAGAATGGAGGGGAGGAGTGGCAGGATAAGAGTAAACCCAAGCAGGTCAATGAGGAGCATCAAGAACACAATGGTAATGACGTGCGAGGAACCATCTTGGGTGGTGGGCGCACTTTTGGCCCCGTTGCTTTCTCGACGGTAGTTCAGTTGCTCCCTTCTCTCCATGTTTTACAGCAGGTTCTAGGAGGAAGCAAAAAACACATTTTATTCCCCCCTCCCGCCTTGAAGTTTTCAATTTCACATTCCTACAGGGTCAGGAAGACGGGAGGGGAAACACACCCAAACTACTGAGTCATCGTGTCCAATCCCTTCTTCAGCATCCAGTAAGAATTCAACAACAATCTCACATTCGCAACTGCAAATAGCTTGCGCAACAAGTTACAAGGTACAAAGAGATCAGCAGGCAATGGGGAAAATACGCCTTTAACCTATGGGCCAACATTCGGTCAATAGGCAAACCTTCCTCTACCCGACAACTTTTCAATAGGACTTTTTTTTTCTTAGGTGGCAGCCATGGCTCAGTGGGTAGCAGTCTCACCTTTGGGTCAGAAGGTCGTGGGTTCAAGTCCCACTCCAGAGACTTGAGCACATAATCCAGGCTGACCACTCCCAGTGCAGTACTGAGGGAGTGCTGCACCGTCAGAGAGGGGCCGTCTTTCGGATGCGACGTTAAGCCGAGGCCCTGTCTGCCCTCTTGTAAAAGATCCAATGGCCACTATTTCGAAGAAGAGCAGGAGAATTCTCCCTGGTATGCTGGTCAATATTTATCCCTCAACCAACATCACTAAAACAGATAATCTGGTCACTATCACATTGCTGATTGTGGGACCTTCCTGTGTGCAAATTGGCTGCCGCATTTCTTACATTACAATAGTGACTACACTTCAAAAGTAATTAATTGGCTGTAAAGCACTTTGGGACGTCCTGAGGTTGTGAAAGGCACTATATAAATGCAAATTCTTTCTTTACATCTCAGAATACAAAGAATTAACCCATCTATAATTATATTTACGAGCCAATCTCCAGAGGCATTACTCGTCAAACATTAAGATTGCCCCAAAATGCACCTCCTCTGGCTTTGCAAGGATGCATTGGTGTTTCTAGTTCTCAGCCTGTCCCCCTTCCTTGCCCCCCCCACCCCCCAAGAAACTTCCCCCCCCACCTCTCCCTGCTAACCTCTCACCCACCTCCCATAACAAGAACATAAAAAATAGGAGCAGGAGTAGGCCACACGGCCCCTCGAGCCTCCCCCACCCCCCATAACCTCTCCCCACTCCCCGCCCCGATAATTGGGAGCAGAATCGATAATAAGCTTTTAAAAGGGAAGTGAGCAAACATTCAAAAATGTACACAGGTATAGGGAAAGGGCGGGCTAAATGGGACTCAGCGGATAGTTCTCTCTCAGAGAGCTGGTACAGGCACGATGGGCTGAATGGCCTCCTTCTGCGCGATACATTCTATGATCCTCCTAATGGGCTGCTAATTGTCCAGGAGTGGTCAGCTGTAAATGATCGAGTGATTGCACCGTTGAGCAGCACTCCCCACAAGGTTTCCAGCCAAGAGGATGGAACAAAATAAAAGCACTAACGCTCTCTTTATAGCATTAGACATTCTGATCAGCACATGAGGGAGGAGAGGCTGAGCCACTCTGCACTCAGTTGCTTAAAGTGCCAGTCAGTATTCACCAGCGCACTACACACCGTGGATCATTAGATCAGCAGTCCACATCAAAGGAATTCCCATCTTCTAATATACTCAGTGGGTGAGAGTCAGCATGGTTTTAGGAGTGGGAGGTCGTGCGTCCACACATAAACTCCAACTGGTGCAAAATGCATCTGCCTGTATCTCGTCCTGCACTCAGTCCCATCATCCGTCACCCCTATCCTTTCTGACCTACACTGGCTCCCTGCCTCCATCACATTAAACTTACAATCCTCATCCTATTATTTAGATTCATCCATCGCCTCACCCCACCCCATCGCCACAACCCCCCCCTCCTCAGTCCTACGTCCCTCGAACAGTCCATTTTTCCAGCCTTACGCGCCTGTCCCTCTCCTTTTAGCCCACCATTGGCGGCAGAGCCTTAAGCTACTCTCTGAAACTCCCTTCCCAATCCTCTCCTCCTCCCTCTCCTCCTTAAAGTCCATCTCTTTGACCAAGCTTTTGGTCACCCCTCCTTTGTTGGCTTGTCAATTAGAGCTGGGCCATTCAGGAGCGAAATCAGGAAGCGCTTTTTCCACACAAAGGGAAGAAGAAATTTAGAACTCACTCCCCCAGAAGGCTGTGTCTGCTGGGGATCAATTGGGAGCTTCCAAGACTGAGATCGACAGATTTCTGTTGGGTAAGAGTAAAGAAAAGAAAGACTTGCATTTATATAGCAACTTTCATGATCTCAGGACGTCCCAAAGCGCTTTACAGCCAATGACATACGTTTTGAAGTGTAATCACCATTGTAAAATAGGAAACTCGGCAGCTAATTTGCGCACAGCAAGGTCCCACAAACAGCAATGAGATAAATGACCAGATAATCTGTTTTTTTCAGTGATGTAAGTTGAAGGATAAATATTGGCCCAGGACACCGGGGAGAATTCTCCTGCTCTTCTTCCAATAGCGGCCTTGGGATCTTTTACGTCCGCCTGAAAGGGCAGACGGGGCCTCGGTTAAACGTCTCATCAGAAAGACGGCACCTCCCGACACTGCAGCGCTCCCTCAGTACGGCACTGGGAGCGTCAGCCTAGACTTTGAGCTCAAGTCTCTGGTATCAAGGGATATGGAGCAAAGGCGGGAAAATGGAGCTGAGGTGCAGATCAGCCATGATCTAACTGAATGGCGGAGCAGGCCCGAGGGGCTGAATGGCCTGCTCCTGCTCCTAACGCTCCTATGAAGTTGTTGTTGCCAGCGGCTTGGCGAGAAAGACGGCTTTTAAAATTTTGGAGAGAAGTAGCATGGCAGAGGGTAATGGGCGGGACTTCCAGGGAGTAGAACTGAAGCACCTGGGTGACCATGCCACCAATAATGGACCAAAGGGAGGGGTGATGTGCAGAGGGCCGAGGAAGGGTTAAGACTGAAGGAGGTGGTCGAGGATGGTCGAAGCAAGGCCACGGAGGGATTTGAAGATGAGCAGGATAAGTAAATTCAATGCTTCGGTGGTCGAGTAGCCAGTGTAGATCAGTGAGGATGGTGGTGAAGGGAAAGCAGTACAGGGCAAATGCAGCTCAAGCTTTGGACGGTTAAATAAATACTGCTCTTTACATTTGTCTGCAAAACAACTCTGGAATACGGATGCATCTTCTCTGGAAGGTTCTCTCAATGGCTCAGCGAGTTCATGCAAGGAGTAACTGGGTTGTCATGACCAGGGAGATTAAAGGCTCAACCCCTGGTCTGTGCTGGCGTAGTTGGTCTCAGCAAGGGTGTAATTGGAGCATCACACTTCATAGAATCTCACTGCACAGGAGGCCATTTGGCCCATCGTGTCTGTGCCAGCTCCTCGAAAGAGCCATCCAACCAGTCCCACCCTCCTGCTCTTTCCCCTTCAAGTATTTATCCAATTCCCTTTTCAATATTACCACTGAATCTGCTTCCACCGCCCTGTCAGGCAGTGCATTCCAGATCATCATAACTCGCTGCGTTAAAAAAAAATTCTCCTCATCTCCCCCTCTGGTTCTCTTGCCAACTAGCTTAAAGTTTTATCTTAAAGTTGGGCTCGGTGCCCCTAGGACAGGGAGGAGGAAATCAGGCAGGGTTCCTGCTCCTGATCACTATCCAACGGCTACTGGTAGAAAGGTGAAGATTCCATCCATCTGGGTTGTGATGACCCTGCAGTCGAACAGCCTGTCGACACTCGCCGTCAAGGTTCTCGTGTAAATAATAAAATATATATGTGTCCACGACGCAGGAGGGTGCCCAGCACCCGTGGAAGGAGAGCGCCCGGTGAGGGAGTGAAGAGGGGAGGAAAGGGGACGGAAAATGGTGAGGGAAATCACAAAATACTTTGCTCCTCTCTGAATTACTTTACTGCTCTGCGGGCAAAACTAACTTCGAGCACAGGAAGGAGAGAAAGAAAGGAAAGAAGGGGGAAAGAAGGAAAGGAAAGACAGACAGACTTGTGCCCTTCACCACCTCTTGATGCCCAAAGTGCTTCACAGCCATTTGCTGAAGTATAGTTAGTCCCTGTTGCAATGCAGGAAATTCACAACGCAAATGACTATGGCCAGTGATCACAAGCCGAGCCCACGAACGCCGTCTGTCCTCCTTTCAAATGCTGACCGAGCTCCCTTTGTATTTTTTTTAAAAAACACTTTAAAGTGGAGTGAGTGATGCGGGTGGCTGGTACCTTTTCTTGTTGCAAATTTGAGCTCGGTGTATCTTCCTACCAATTCTCCAGGGACTGGGCGACACCCCACTCTCTCTTGTCCAGCCTGGCTCGGTCCCTTCTTGCTTTGTGTCTGTCGCCCCAGTCTGACTGTTCCCTCCTCTGTGTTTTATTTTTTTTCGGGGGGGAAAGAGGATATTTTTTTTTCCCTCTCTGCTCTGGAATCTGAATCTGAAGAGGAGGAAAAGGATCAGGAAGCGGTGTCATATTTCACTCGTTAAAAAAAACCCTCTAACGCATGCGTTTAACAGCCTGGAGCTCATTGCAAAAAAAAAGTTTGTATTTAATAGCAGACAGAGTGTGTGTAAAAAATAAGTCTCACTGCATTTTTTCTTGTTGTGGAGAGGGCGGGAGTGAGATTGGATCTAGACTTCGGTGCGTTACCCAATCGTTCATTGCAATAGACAAGAGGCTCAGAAGGGACGTGGGCTGGGTACAATGTGAGATTACATACGAATTAAGAGCAGGAGTAGGCCATTCGGCCCCTCAAACCTGCTCTGCCTTTGCTGATCTGATTGTGACCTCAACCCTCCTATTGAGTGCAGTTGGTTTGAAACTCAATCGTGTCGTTTCTCACCTAGTCTATCCTTCACTGAGTGCATCCATGGGTTTTTAATTTTTTTTAGTAAAGGCTGGGCCAAAAATAATCCAGCTCCTGTGAGATTGGGAGGGACAGATTTACATAGAATGTACAACACAGAAACAGGCCATTCGGCCCAACTGGTCCATGCCGTGTTTATGCTCCACACAAGCCTCCTCCACTTTATCTAATCCTATCAACATATCCTTCTATTCCTGTCTCCCTCATGTGTTTATCTGGCTTCCCCTTAAATGCATCAATGCTATTCGCCTCAACTACTCCTTGTGGTAGCGAGTTCCACATTCTCACCACTCTCCTGAATTCCCTACTGGATTTATCAGTGACGACACCCTGCTCTACCTCACAACCAGCTCCCTCGACCACTGTCACCTCCCAATGTGACAATCAATATGTCACATTGATTGTCGGATGAGCAAAAATTTCCTCCATCCAAATATTGGGAAGACCGAAGCCATTGTCTTCCGTCCCTGCCGCAAACTCCGTTCCCTAGCCACCGACTCCAACCCTCTCCCTGGCCACCGTCTGAGGCTGAACCAGACCGGTCGCAACCTTGGCATCCTATTTGACCCTGAGATGAGCTTCCGATCACATATCCGCTCCATCACCAAGACCGCCTACTTCCACCTCCGTAACATCGCCCGTCTCCGCCCCTGCCTCAACTCATCTGCTGCTGAAACCCTCATCCATGCATTTGTTACCTCCCGACTGGACTACTCCAATGCTCTCCTGACTGGCCTCCCATCTTCCACCCTCCATAAACTTGAGCTCATCCAGAATTTTGCTGCCTGTATCCTAACTCGCACCAAGTCCCGTTCACCCATCACCCCATGTGCTCTCTGACCTACATTGGCTCCCAATCCAGGAACACCTCGATTTTAAAATTCTCGTCCGTGTTTTCAAACCCCTCCATGGCCTCGCCCCTCCCTATCTCTGTAACCTCCTCCAGTCCTACAACCCTCCGAGATCTCTGCGCTCTTCCAACTCTTGCCTCTTGCTCGTCCCCGATTTTAATCCCTCCACCATTGGCGGCCGTGCCTTCAGCTGCCTAGGCCCTAAGCTCTGGAATTCCCTCCCTAAACCTCTCCGCCTCTCTCTCCTCCTTCAAGACGCACCTTAAAACCTACCTCCCGTCCTAAATATCTCCTTATGTGACTCGGTGTCAGATTTTGTTTGCTAATCGCTCTTGTGAAGCGCCTTGGGGACGTTTTACCACTCCAAAGGCACTACATGAATGCAAGTAGTTGTTGTTGTTGTTGTGACTATCTTATATTTATGGCCCTTAGTTTTGGACTCCCCCATAAGTGGAAACAACATCTCCACGTCCACCCTATCAAACCCCTTCATAATCTTAAAGACCTCTATGAAGTCACCAAGTGGTCAGCTGTGGTTGGAGGTTTCACCACATCACTTTGGTTTTTTTTTGCCCAATCTCCAACACTTTTATAACTTATAAACGAAAGAGTTTGAAGAAAATGAAAATAAAACCGCACAAAATTTTTCGATGCCCCCAATGATTTTTCTCCCGGGTTGCTCGCAGCAGTGACCAAGGAGACCGACTCCTGGGGGCGTTGGCAACGTGAGGAGACCGAAGAGCGCCTCCCAAACGTTCGCCTCTCCAACTCGCTGCGACAACGTAACCATTTGATGGATGAGGTTGGGGCTGGAAATGTAAGTTTTAGGAATGTGTGGGTGTGGGGTTTTTTTTTGGTTAAAATTCGTCACGGCGAAATGCAAGCCGCCCAGCTGGAAGGAGAATGTTATAAGACTGAAGGCTGGGCCAAGCTCTGGAACCGCCTACCTGAAGTTTGGGCCCCTTGTGCCAGGTACCGTTGAGCAGCCCCCTGGCTCGTGGCATCCCCGCGAAGGAGTCAGCCGGTTTGCGAGGGGAGAGGATAAAACTGGCACAAAAAAAATGGGAGATTTGTGTTTGTTAAAGACGTTAGCTCCGGGGAGTATCAGACCTCCCATGTACTGAGAAGCAATTACAGAAATTGCCGCTCCTGATCGCTATAGGAACAGGAGGAGGCCATTCAGCCCCTCGAGCCTATTCCAACATTCAATTAGATCATGGCTGATGTGTACCTCAGCTCCATTGACAGCTATCTGGTAACTCCTACATAGAAACAGGAGTAGGTCACTCAGCCCCTCGAGCCTATTCCGCCATTCAATTAGGTCATGGTTGATCTGTACCCTAACTCCGTTTACAGCTATCCGGTAACTCCTGCTGCAAGTTTGCGTGGCTTGGGAGGAGACAGGATCAGGATCAGTTGCGAACTCCCTCTCCCCTCAGTCTAATAACCCACTGCCAATCACTGTCTGGTTTTACACACAAAGAATGGTTATTTTCCTACATTACAACAGTGATTACACTGCAAAAAAGCACTTCGTCAGCTGTAAAGCACATTGGGACATCCTGAAGTCGTGAAAGGCGCTATATAAATGCGAGTCCTTCTTTTTATTTTGGCATGGTACCGGAGGGCAGTCAGTGCCTACACGACTGTACCACAGCAGAGGTCACTGACGAACGACGATGGTCGGGATCATCTTCTTCACCTGTTACCTATCCCCTGATCTTCAGGGGAGGTTAGGGTTGCCAACTCTGGTTGGATGTATTCCTAGAGATCTCATCACATGACCTCCCACCTCCAGCCAACCCGCCCCCACCATTGGTCGCCCAATGTGTCCATCCTCGGGGTGTCCCGCCTTCCCAGCCAATTGGAAAGCGACCAGACTCTGATGAGGAGAATTTTTTTTTACAAAAAGATCAAGGATGAGAAAAGGTCGTTCGGCCCCTAATAGTTCACCCTTTCAGTTTTCTAATTCTCCCCACCTTAGTATCCAACAACATTTTCCACTGGCAGGAGGGTCGGTAACCAGAGGACACAGATTTATGATAAATGGAAAAAGAACCGGGGGGTGGGGGGTAGATGAGGAGAATTTCTTTTACGCAGCGAGTTGTTATGATCTGGATTAGCTGCCTGAAAGGGCGGTGGAAGCAGATTCAGTAATAACTTTCAAAAGGGAATTGGATAAAGGGGAAAAATTTGCAGGGTGGTGGGGAAAGAGTGGGGCGAGTGCGACTAATTGGATAGCTCTTTCAAAATGCCGGTACAGGCACGATGGACCAAATAGCCTCCTTCTGTGCTGTATCAGTTTATGATTCCCTGATTCCCTGATTGAATGATCCTTGGCTGTCAGTCAAACTGCCCTTTCTCCCCCCTCTCCAATATTTTTATAACTAATAAAAGGAAGTGATGAAAGAAATTTTTTTTAAAAATTTCTTAATGCCACCTATGATATTTCTCCTGCGTTGGCTTACAGCAGTGTCCTGGGAGATTAGTGTTTAATTCCTGGAGACTCCAGAACAATCTCTGGAGGGAGGACGGGAGAAAAGAGGGGAATTGTAAGGGGGAGCGGGGGATGATTCAAACCTTTTTATGCACCACCTCTAACTATGTGCAATGCTCCACATCTGCCCTCCAGTGGATTCCCTGCACATCTGCCCTCCAGAGGATTCCCTGCAGATATGCAGACACATTGTAATAAGGCAGAAATCGTGATTTTTTTTTTTCCTTGCTCTTTCTTTCCCCACCGATTTCTTCCTCTCCCCTTTCTCCTTAAGGCATTGACTGATTTCTGGGCCACAGTTCCATAGGCGATGATTCACTTCTCCTCCACATAGCCTAAGCAGCCATTGTGTGGGTCCAGATATTGAGTGCACCACAGGCCAGCCCCCCACTCCTGTTCAAACACCACGCACACTTTCTAAACAGGGGCTGTAGGATAGTGGGCAAGGAGTGGGAACCCCAGCTGACTTTCTCCTCCCTCCCTTGGGTCATTGGAGGGCAACTGTAACGCTCCTCTTGCCATCTCAGCTCAGATCAGGTAACTCAGCATGGACTGGGAATAGAATAGTGGGCCTTCCTGGTCTGTGTGGCTCAGCTCCTCACTGCCTAATCACTGTAGGAACGTAGCCAAGAGATACAAAGGATTACAGTGACCCTAATGGACTGCAGTAACTGGACGATCACTAACTTTGACCCTTTACGGTAAAAAGAGCCAAAGGACTTGCATTTCTAGACCACCGTTCATCACCCCAGGATGTCCAAAAGCGTTTTACAGCCAATGAAGTACTTTTTGGGAGGGTTTGGGAGGTGCTGTCGAAGAAGCCTTGGTGAGTTGCTGCAGTGCATCCTGTGGATGGTACACACTGCAGCCACTGTGCGCATTTGACCGAGTGTGGCACCAAGGAGCACTAGTAAAATTGAAGTCAATGGGAATCAGGGGGGAAACTCTCCAGTGGCTGGAGTCATACCTAGCACAAAGGAAGATGGTAGTGGTTGTTGGAGGCCAATCATCTCAGCCCCAGGACATTGCTGCAGGAGTTCCTCAGGGCAGTGTCCTAGGCCCAACCATCTTCAGCTGCTTCATCAATGACCTTCCCTCCATCATAAGGTCAGAAATGGGGATGCTCGCTGATGACTGCACAATGTTCAGTTCCATTCGCAACCCCTCAGATAATGAAGCAGTCCGAGCCCGCGTGCAGTAAGACCTGGACAACATCCAGGCTTGGGCTGATAAGTGGCAAGTGACATTCACGCCAGACAAGTGCCAGGCAATGACCATCTCCAACAAGAGAGAGTCTAACCACCTCCCCTTGACATTCAACAGCATTACCATCACCGAATCCCCCACCATCAACATCCTGGGGGTCATCATTGACTAGAAACTTAACTGGACCAGCCATATAAATACTGTGGCTACAAGAGCAGGTCAGAGGCTGGGTATTCTGCGGTGAATGACTCACCTCCTGACTCCCCAAAGCCTTTCCACCATCTACAAGGCACAAGTCAGGAGTGTGATGGAATACTCTCCACTTGCCTGGATGAGTGCAGCTCCAACAACACTCAAGAAGCTCGACACCATCCAGGACAAAGCAGCCCGCTTGATTGGCACCCCATCCGCCACCCTAAACATTCACTCCCTTCACCACCGGCGCACTGTGGCTGCAGTGTGTACCATCCACAGGATGCACTGCAGCAACTCGCCAAGGCTTCTTCGACAGCACCTCCCAAACCCGCGACCTCTTCCACCTAGAAGGACAAGAGCAGCAGGTACATGGGAACACCACCACCTGCACGTTCCCCTCCAAGTCACACACCATCCCGATTTGGAAATATATCGCCGTTCCTTCATCGTCGCTGGGTCAAAATCCTGGAACTCCCTTCCTAACAGCACTGTGGGAGAACCTTCACCACACGGACTGCAGCGGTACAAGAAGGCGGCTCACCACCACCTTCTCAAGGGAAATTAGGGATGGGCAATAAATGCTGGCCTCGCCAGCGACACCCAAGGATAAGGATAAATATTGGCCCAGGACACTGGGGAGAACTATCCTGCTCTTCTTCGAAATAGTAGTCGTGGAATCTTTCACGTCCACCTGAGAAGGCAGACGGGGCCTCAGTTTAACGTCTCATCTGAAAGACGGCACTTCCGACAGTGCAGCATTCCCTCAGTACACAACAACAACTTGCATTTATATAGCGCCTTTAACATAGTAAACTGTCCCAAGACTTCACAGCAGCATTTTCAAAATTTGACACCGAGCCACATGAGCTATTAGGACAAAGAGGTAGGTTTTAAGGACCGTCTTAAAGGAGGAGAGGTAGAGAGATGGAGAAGTTTAGGGAGGGAATTCCAGACCTCGGCAGCTGAAGGCACGGCCGCCAATGGTGGAACGATTAAAATCGGGGATGCGCAAGAGGCCAGAATTGGACGAGCGCAGAGATTTCGGAGGGGTTGTAGGGCTGGAGGAGGTTACAGAGATAGGGAGGAGTGAGGGATTTGAAAACAAGGATGAGAATTTTAAAATCGAGGCATTGCCAGACCAAGAGCCAATATAGGTCAACGAGCACAGGGGGTGATGGGTGAACAGAACTCGGTGTGAGTTAGGATACGAGCGACAGAGTTTTGGATGAGCTCAAGTTTGTGGAGGGTGTAAGGTGGGAGGCCGGCCAGGAGAGCATTGGAATAGTCAAGTCTAGGGATAACAAAGGCGTGGATGAGGGTTTCAGCAGCAGATGAGCTCAGGCGGGGGCGGAGACAGGCGATGTTACGGGGGTGGAAGTAGGCAGTTTTGGTGATGGAGCGGATATTTGGTCGGAAGTTCATCTCGGGGTCAAATAGGACGCTAAAGTTGCGAACGGTCTGGTTCAGCCTCAGACGGTGGCCAGGGAGAGGGATGGAGTCGGTGGCTGGGGAACGGAGTTTGCGGCGGGGACCGAAGACAATGGCCTCGGTCTTCCCAATATTTAGTAGGAGGAAATCTCTGCTCATCCAGTACTGGATGTCAGACAAGCAATGTGACAAATCAGAGACAGTCACCGATCAGAGGTGATCAATTGATCATTATTCGTGCAATGACCTTCCTGACCAATTTGTATTTGGTCTTAATCACACCCAATAGACTGGAACATTTCCTGATTTTGATTTTCTATTTTTTTTTGTGTGGACCTTTTACCTTATAAAATTCTTCAAGGTCAAACTGCAGCATTTGTTTTTGGGGTAAGATTATCGAACATACAATTGCTGAAACGTTAAAAGATCTTCCGTCTCTGTGCAGTGAGTGAGGGAACTGACAAATTGGCTTTTTGGGCGACCTCAGGCCTTCCAGGGTCACACTTGCCCGCAACAAAGATGGCGGCGTTCGAAACGGCTGCATCCTGGAAACGGAAGTGCTCGGCCGCTCACGCGACGGCTAGTGACCTTTGACACGTGGCGTGTGGGTGCAGGTGGTGTCCGGGCCTCGCGCGAGAGACTCGCGGTCTCCGTGGTGACGGGCGCGCGGAGTGAGAGACCCTCTCTCCCCCCCGGTGACGGTGAGTACCCGGGCCTCTTTATACTGTTCGCAAAAGACAGCAAGCGGTCAGTCTTTAAAACATCTGAATCTCGGTCAGTGCGGCCCGGGACCTGGCGTGGTGGATCGGAGGCGACTCGAGACTCACTCCCCCCCTTAACACCCTCACCCTCACCCTAAACTCATCCTCACCCCCCCCACTTAACATCTTCACTCCCCTCTAAACTCATCCTCACTCCTCCCCAAACTCATCCTCACTCCTCCCCAAACTCATCCTCACTCCTCCCCAAACTCATCCTCACTCCCCTCTAAACTCATCCTCACTCCTCCCCAAACTCATCCTCACTCCCCTCTAAACTCATCCTCACTCCTCCCCAAACTCATCCTCACTCCTCCCCAAACTCATCCTCACTCCTCCCCAAACTCATCGTCACTCCCCTCCAAACTCATCCTCATTCCCCCCCAAAACGCGTCCTCACGCCCCCGAAACGCGTCCTCACGCCCCCGAAACGCGTCCTCACGCCCCGAAACGCGTCCTCACTCCCCCCGAAACGCGTCCTCACTCCCCCCGAAACGCGTCCTCACTCCCCCCGAAACGCGTCCTCACTCCCCCCGAAACGCGTCCTCACTCCCCCCGAAACGCGTCCTCACTCCCCCCGAAACGCGTCCTCACTCCCCCCCAAACGCGTCCTCACTCCCCCCCAAACGCGTCCTCACTCCCCCCCCAAACGCGTCCTCACTCCCCCCGAAACGCGTCCTCACTCCCCCCGAAACGCGTCCTCACTCCCCCCGAAACGCGTCCTCACTCCCCCCGAAACGCGTCCTCACTCCCCCCGAAACGCGTCCTCACTCCCCCCGAAACGCGTCCTCACTCCCCCCGAAACGCGTCCTCACTCCCCCCCAAACGCGTCCTCACTCCCCCCGAAACGCGTCCTCACTCCCCCCGAAACGCGTCCTCACTCCCCCCCAAACGCGTCCTCACTCCCCCCCAAACGCGTCCTCACTCCCCCCCCAAACGCGTCCTCACTCCCCCCCAAACGCGTCCTCACTCCCCCCCAAACGCGTCCTCACTCCCCCCCAAACGCGTCCTCACTCCCCCCCCAAACGCGTCCTCACTCCCCCCCAAACGCGTCCTCACTCCCCCCCCAAACGCGTCCTCACTCCCCCCCAAACGCGTCCTCACTCCCCCCCCAAACGCGTCCTCACTCCCCCCCCAAACGCGTCCTCACTCCCCCCCCCAAACGCGTCCTCACTCCCCCCCCCAAACGCGTCCTCACTCCCCCCCCCAAACGCGTCCTCACTCCCCCCCCAAACGCGTCCTCACTCCCCCCCAAACGCGTCCTCACTCCCCCCCAAACGCGTCCTCACTCCCCCCCCCAAACGCGTCCTCACTCCCCCCCCCAAACGCGTCCTCACTCCCCCCCCCAAACGCGTCCTCACTCCCCCCCCCAAACGCGTCCTCACTCCCCCCCCCCAAACGCGTCCTCACTCCCCCCCCCAAACGCGTCCTCACTCCCCCCCCCCAAACGCGTCCTCACTCCCCCCCCCAAACGCGTCCTCACTCCCCCCCCCAAACGCGTCCTCACTCCCCCCCCCAAACGCGTCCTCACTCCCCCCCCCAAACGCGTCCTCACTCCCCCCCCCAAACGCGTCCTCACTCCCCCCCCAAACGCGTCCTCACTCCCCCCCCAAACGCGTCCTCACTCCCCCCCAAACGCGTCCTCACTCCCCCCCAAACGCGTCCTCACTCCCCCCCCAAACGCGTCCTCACTCCCCCCCCAAACGCGTCCTCACTCCCCCCCCAAACGCGTCCTCACTCCCCCCCCAAACGCGTCCTCACTCCCCCCCCAAACGCGTCCTCACTCCCCCCCCAAACGCGTCCTCACTCCCCCCCCAAACGCGTCCTCACTCCCCCCCCAAACGCGTCCTCACTCCCCCCCCAAACGCGTCCTCACTCCCCCCCAAACGCGTCCTCACTCCCCCCCCAAACGCGTCCTCACTCCCCCCCCCAAACGCGTCCTCACTCCCCCCCCCCCAAACGCGTCCTCACTACCCCCCCCAAACGCGTCCTCACTCCCCCCCCAAACGCGTCCTCACTCCACCCCCCAAACGCGTCCTCACTCCCCCCCCAAACGCGTCCTCACTCCCCCCCCAAACGCGTCCTCACTCCCCCCCCAAACGCGTCCTCACTACCCCCCCAAATGCGTCCTCACTCCCCCCCCAAACGCGTCCTCACTCCCCCCCCCAAACGCGTCCTCACTCCCCCCCCCAAACGCGTCCTCACTCCCCCCCCCAAACGCGTCCTCACTCCCCCCCCCAAACGCGTCCTCACTCCCCCCCCCAAACGCGTCCTCACTCCCCCCCAAACGCGTCCTCACTCCCCCCCCAAACGCGTCCTCACTCCCCCCCCAAACGCGTCCTCACTCCCCCCCCAAACGCGTCCTCACTCCCCCCCCAAACGCGTCCTCACTCCCCCCCCAAACGCGTCCTCACTCCCCCCCCAAACGCGTCCTCACTCCCCCCCCAAACGCGTCCTCACTCCCCCCCCAAACGCGTCCTCACTCCCCCCCCAAACGCGTCCTCACTCCCCCCCCCAAACGCGTCCTCACTCCCCCCCCAAACGCGTCCTCACTCCCCCCCAAACGCGTCCTCACTCCCCCCCCCAAACGCGTCCTCACTACCCCCCAAACGCGTCCTCACTCCCCCCCCAAACGCGTCCTCACTCCCCCCCAAACGCGTCCTCACTCCCCCCCCAAACGCGTCCTCACTCCCCCCCCAAACGCGTCCTCACTCCCCCCCAAACGCGTCCTCACTCCCCCCCAAACCCGTGCGCACTCCCCCCAAACCCGTGCGCACTCCCCCCCCAAACCCGTGCCCACTCCCCCCCCAAACCCGTGCCCACTCCCCCCCCCAAACCCGTGCCCACTCCCCCCCCAAACCCGTGCCCACTCCCCCCCCAAACCCGTGCCCACTCCCCCCCCCAAACCCGTGCCCACTCCCCCCCCCAAACCCGTGCCCACTCCCCCCCCCCAAACCCGTGCCCACTCCCCCCCCCAAACCCGTGCCCACTCCCCCCCCCCAAACCCGTGCCCACTCCCCCCCCCAAACCCGTGCCCACTCCCCCCCCCCAAACCCGTGCCCACTCCCCCCCCCCCAAACCCGTGCCCACTCCCCCCCCCCAAACCCGTGCCCACTCCCCCCCCCCAAACCCGTGCCCACTCCCCCCCCCCCAAACCCGTGCCCACTCCCCCCCCCCAAACCCGTGCCCACTCCCCCCCCAAACCCGTGCCCACTCCCCCCCCCCAAACCCGTGCCCACTCCCCCCCCAAACCCGTGCCCACTCCCCCCTAACTTCATTGCACTGTCGCCCCTCTTGCCTAAAGAAGCTGGGGTAGTTCTCCTTGGAACAGAGAAGGTTGAGAGGAGATTTGATAGAGGTATTCAAAATCATGAAGGGTCTAGACAGAGTAGATAGAGAGAAATTTTTCCCATTGGCAGAAGGGTCAAGAACCAGAGGACATAGATTTAAGGTGATTGGCAAAAGAACCAAAGGTGACATGAGGAAAATCTTTTTTACACAGTGAGTGGTCAGGATCTGGAATGCACTGCCCGAGGGGGTGGTGGAGGCAGATTCAATACAATATTCTCCTAGCGAATATAGACCTAGTCGACCCAATCTCTCCTCATACGTCAGTCCTGCCATCCCAGGATTCGGTCCGGTAAACCTTCGTTGCACTCCCTCCAAGGCAAGGACATCCTTCCTCAGATAAGGAGACCAAAACTGCACACAATTCTCCAGATGTGGTCTCACCAAGGCTCTGTATAACTGCAGTAAGACTTCCATAATTTTGTACTCTATGCGTCTATTTATAAAGCCCAGGATCCCGTACGTTTTAACCGCTTTCTCAACCTGCCCTGCCACCTTTGTGCACATATACCCTCTGTTCCTATACCCCTTTTAAAATTGTGTCCTTCAGTGTTTATTGCCTTTCCTCATTCTCCCTAACAAAATGAATCACCTTGCATTTTTCTGTGATAAATTTCATCTGCCACATATCCGCCCATTCTACCTGCCTGTCTGTATCCTCTTGAAGTCTATCACTATCCTCCTCACTGTTCACTGCACTTCCAAGTTTTGTGTCATCTGCAAATTTTGAAATTGTGTCCTGTACACCCAAGTCCAAGTCATTAATATATATCAAGAAAAGCAGTGGTTCCAGCACCGACCCCTGGGGAACATCGCTGCACACCTCCCTCCAGTCCGAAAAACAACCGTTCACCACTACTCTCTGTTTCCTGTTACTTAGCCAATTCTATATCTATGCTGCTACTGCCCCTTTTATTCCATGGGCTTCAATCTTGATGACAAGCCTATTATGCGGCACTTTATCAAATGCCTTTTGAAAGTCCATATACACCACATGAACTGCGTTGCCCTCATCAAAAAACTTTATCAAGTTGGTTAAAAACTTTAACAAATCCATGCTGGCTTTCCCTAATCAAACCACACTTGTCCAAGTGACTGCTAATTCTGTCCTGGATTATCGTTTCTAAAAGTTTCCCCACCGCCGAGGTTAAACTGTCTGGCCTGTCGTTGTTAGGTTTATCCTTACACCCTTTTTTGAACAAGGATGTAACATTTGCAACTCTCCAGTCCTCTGGTACCTAAGGATGTTTGTAAGATTACGGCCAGTACCTCCGCAATTTCTACCCTTACTTCCCTCGGCAACCTAGGATGCATCCCATCCGGACCGCAAGCCTTTCTAGCACCTCCTCTTTATCAATTTTTAGCCCATCTAGTATCTCACTTACATCTCCCTTTACTGAGACTCTGGCAGCATCATCTTCCTTGGTAAAGACAGACGCAGAGTACTCATTTAGTATGTCGGCCATGCCCTCTGCCTCCATGCGTAGATCTCCTTTTTGGTCCATGATCGGCCCCACCCCCCTCTTACTACCAGTTTACTGTTTACATGCCTTGAAGTATGTATTTTCCTATCATGTTCAGGTCCCGATGCATTAAATAAGCTTGTGAAGGCAGTTGTACGCGTTGCAAAGGATTTTTTTTCATCATTTATTCAGAGCGGTGAAAGATGGGGAAAGTTCAGAAGAAGAAGATTACTTCCGATAAAATACGGATGACAAAATCCATGCGAGACATCAAGACAAATCCGTTCGAGGTGAAAATAAACAAGCAGAAGTTCGATATTCTTGGCCGGAAGACGAAGCATGACCGTGGTCTGCCTGGAATATCCCGATCTAAATCTATTAAAAGGGTAAGAGATTATATTTTGCTTCACCTGTTGTATATGTCATATAATTTTATGCTAATCATAGAATCTTACAGCACAGAAGGAGGCCATTCGGCCCATTATGCCTTTGCTGGTTCTTTGAAAGCGCTATCCAATTAGTTCCACTCCCCCTTGCTCTTTCCCCATAGCCCTTTAAGTTTTTTCTTTTTGAGTATTTATCCAGTTCCCTTTTGAAAGTCATTATTGAATCTGCTTCCACCACCCTTTCATGATGTGGAGATGCCGGTGATGGACTGGGGTGGACAAATGTAAGGAATCTTACAACACCAGGTTATAGTCCAACAGTTTTATTTGAAAATCACAAGCTGAAGGAGGTAAACTCCGAAAGCTTGTGATTTTCAAATAAAACTGTTGGACTATAACCTGGTGTTGTAAGATTCCTTACATTTGTCCACCCTTTCAGGCAGTGAATTCCAGATCGTAACAACTCGCTGCGTAAAAAAAATTCCCCTCATCTTCGTCTGGTTCTTTTGCCAGTCCTCTGGTTGCTGATCCTCCTGCCAGTGGAAACAGTTTCTCCCTATCTACTCTTCAAAATTATGAAAGTTTTTTTTTTAACACTTGCACTAAATCTCCTGTTAACCTTCTCTGATCTAAGGAGAACAACCCCCCAAGTTTAATTGGCAAATGTGACTAACTATAACTGCCTTCGGTTTCTGTGCCGGTGAATTGCCAAATAATCCCATTATGGGTTTTAGACAATGTGCATCAAGCCCAGGTGGGGTTTTTTTGGTTAGCTGGGTGTCGGACAGCTGAAACCCATTTTCAGAAGGCCTTTGATAAAGTCTCACATAAGAGGTTAGTGTGCAAAATTAAAGCACGTGGGATTGGTGGTAATATACTGACATGGATTGAAAATTGGTTAACAGACAGGAAACAGAGAGTAGGAATAAATGGGCCTTTTTCGGGGTGGCAGGCAGTGACTAGTGGGATACTGCAGGGATCAGTGCTTAGGCCCCAGCTATTCACAATATATATCAATGATTTGGATGAGGGAACCAAATGTATTATTTCCAAGTTTGCTGATGACACAAAACTAGGTGGGATCGTGAGTTGTGAGGAGGATGCAAAGAGGCTTCAAGGCGATTTAGACAAGTTGAGTGAGTGGGCAAATACATGGCAGATGCAGTATAATGTGGATAAATGTGAAGTTACCCACTTTGGAAGGAAAAACAGAAAGGCAGAGTATATTTCAATGGTGATAGATTGGGAAATGTTGATGTACAAAGGGACCTGGGTGTCCTTGTACACCAGTCACTGAAAGCAAACATGCAGGTGCAGCAAGCAGTTAGGAAGGCAAATGGTATGTTGGCCTTCATTGCAAGAGGATTTGAGTACAGGAGCAGGGATGTCTTACTGCAGTTATACAGGGCCTTGGTGAGGCCGCACCTGGAGTATTGTGTGCAGTTTTGGTTTCCTGAACTAAGTAAGGATATACTTGTCGTAGAGAGAGTGCAGCAAAGGTTCACCAGACTGATCCCTGGGAAGGCAGGACTGTCGTATGAGGAGGGATTGGGTTGACTCGGCCTGTATTCACTAGTATTTAGAAGAATGAGAGGGGATCTCATTGAAACATATAAAACTCTGACGGAGCTAAACAGACTGGATGCAGGGAGGATGTTTCCCCTGGCTGAGGGGTCCAGAACGAGAGGTCACAGTCTCAGGATACAGAGTAGGACAATTAGTACTGAGATTAGGAGAAATTTCTTCACTCAGAGGGTAGTGAACCTGTGGAATTCTGTACCACAGAAGGCAGTGGAGGCCAAGTCACTGATTATATTTAAGAAGGAGCTGGATAGATTTCTAGACACAGAAGACATCAAGGGGTATGGGGAGAGAGTGGGAATATAATACTGAGAAAGAGGATCAGCCATGATCATATTGAATGGCGGAGCAGGCTCGAAGGGCCGAATGGCCAACTCCTGCTCCTATTTTCTATGTTTCTATCACTATCTTTAGAGTCTCCAAGCTAGACTGCTGAGAAACACACAGAGTGCGGATAACCTCACTGTAGGATTGCACTCCGACTTTACTTGAACCAGATTGGCAAGGGCCCAAGGCTTAGGGGACTTCCCAAGTTGGTGTAGGGTTACTGCAGGAGTTCAGTCAGTTAAATATCGTGCAACTTAACCAGCACAGTATCAGTAAGCTGCCTGCTGCTGGAATAACTAGGACCGCCCTAGTAGTTTGAGCACTGGCTTGCAGGGTAACCTGACATTGAGTCCGGAAGAATCCCAACCCTCAGTAAAAGGTTGACCCCTCCAGGCCCCATCGTTGAGCCAGACTGGCCAGTCCATCAGCAGCACCCGAGAGCACTGCTCTGGCTCAGGTGTCGGATGGCTGAGTACGAAACATACGACAATGCCAGGCAGGAAAAGACCAGCTAGCCCAGCAAGCCTGCCCCACACTCATGATGGCCGGAACCCGGAGCGTCATGACTGGAAACTTCCTCACCGTCCCCATCCTGTCCTCCGTCCCCCTTTCAGCATCCAGCCGTGTAAACCCAGAAAAACCCAGGGCCAATAAGGGATAGAGTACTCTGGAAAATGCCTCTCCGACCCTCTCAGGTGATCGAAACCAGTCCTGGAAATCACATGGACCAAGTGTTATCTATAATGACACCTACCTTCTATATGCAGCGGCCTCTGCCCCAGTCAGGAACCAGTCCAGTTTCCTCTTAAGGCGTGCAGAGAGTCAGCACCCACCTCACCAGCGGCAGTGTATTCCTGAGGCTAGAGACCATTTTACACTTGGTTTACTTTGCAGAAGTGTAGCCCCAGATTAAAATTAATCACTGTGCTACACCTCGGTCTCATCATCTGGCTAAGGGTCAAGTTGTCCACAAATCCTTAGTTCTTCATAGAAACATAGAAAATAGGAGAAAATAGCCTGACAAACCTGATTTAATCACCTCTTCAAAAAATTCAAGTAGTGGACAGGGGAATGTCAATGGATGTTATTTATATGGACTTCCAGAAGGCATTTGATAAGTTCCCACATAAGAGACTGTTAGCTAAGATAGAAGCCCATGGAATCGAGGGAAAAGTACGGACTTGGTTAGGAAATTGGCTGAGCAAAAGGCGACAGAGAGCAGGGATAATGGGTAAGTATTCACATTGGCAGGATGTGACTAGTGGAGTCCCGCAGGGATCTGTCTTGGGGCCTCAATTATTCACAATATTTATTAACGACTTAGATGAAGGCATAGAAAGTCTCATATCTAAGTTTGCTGATGACACAAAGATTGGTGGCATTGTAAGCATTGTAGATGAAAACATAAAATTACAAAGGGATATTGATAGATTAGATGAATGGGCAAAACTGTGGCAAAAAGAAATGCAAGTCTTCCTTTCTTGGGCAGGCTGGTTTTATTATAATGGTGGATGCTTCTGGTGGAAGTTGGATGGGGGCGTTAAACGGGCAGGATCCTAGCATAGTAGATCACTGCCCGTCATTCCAACTGCTTATGGTCACTCTGCCACAGTTAACCGGCAGCACATGATAATCCCAGGAGGAGGGGAGCATGAAAGAAAGATCTGGGTGTCCTCGTACATGAAATACAAAAAGTCAACATACAGGAGGTATGCAGCAAGTAATCCAGACGGCAAACGGCATATTGGCCTTTATTTCTAGGGGGATGGAGTATAAAAGCAGGGAAGGCATGCTACATCTGCACAGGGTGCTGGTGAGACCACACCTGGAGTACTGCATACAGTTCTGGTGCCCTTATTTAAGGAAGGACATACTTGCATTGGAGGCAGTTCAGAGAAGGTTCACTAGGTTGATTCCAGGTATGGAAGGGTTGTCTTATGAGGAAAGATTGAACAGGTTGGGTCTATACTCATTGGAGTTTAAAAGAATGAGAGGAGATCTTATTGAAACATACAAGATTCTGAGGGGATGCGATAGGGTAGATGCTGAGAGGATGTTACCCCTCACGGGGGAATCTGAAACTAGGGGGCATAGTCTCAGAATAAGGGGTCGCCCGTTTAAGACGGAAATGAGGAGAAATTTCTTCTCCCAGAGGGTCGTGAATCTTTGGAATTCTTTACCCCAAAAAGCTGTGGAGGCCGAGTCATTGAATACATTCAAGGCTGAGTTAGATAAATTTTTGATCAGCGAGGGAGTCAAAGGATATGGGGAAAAGGCGGAAAAGTGGAGTTGAGGTAAAAATCAGATCAGTCATGATCTCATTGAATGGCGGAGCAGGCTCGAGGGGCCGAATGGCCTACCCCTGCTCCTATCTCTTATGGTCTTATGGTAAATGGAATTCAATGTAGACAAATGTGAGGTCATCCACTTTGGATCAAAAAAGGATAGAACAGGGTACTTTCCAAATGGTAAAAAGTTAAAAACTGTGGATGTCCAAAGGGACTTAGGGGTTCAGGTGCATAGATCATTGAAGTGTCATGAACAGGTGCAGAAAATAATCAATAAGGCTAATGGAATGCTGGCCTTTATATCCAGAGGACTGGAGTACAAGGGAGCAGAAGTTATGCTGCAGCTATACAAAACCCTGGTTAGACTGCACCTGGAGTACTGTGAGCAGTTCTGGGCACCGCACCTTCGGAAGGACATATTGGCCTTGAAGGGAGTGCAGCGTAGGTTTAATAGAATGATACCCGGACTTCAAGGGTTAAGTTACAAGGAGAGATTACACAAATTGGGGTTGTATTCTCTAGAGTTTTGAAGGTTAAGGGGTGATCTGATCGAAGTTTATAAGATATTAAGGGGAACAGATAGGGTGGATAGAGAGAAACTATTTCTGCTGGTTGGGGATTCTAGGAGTAGGGGGCACAGTCTAAAAATTAGAGCCAGACCTTTCAGGAGTGAGATTAGAAAACATTTCTACACACACAATGGGTGGTAGAAGTTTGGAACTCTGTTCCGCAAACGGCAATTGATACTAGCTCAATTACTAAATTTAAATGTGAGATAGATGGCTTTTTGGCAACCAAAGGTATTAAGGGATATGGGCCAAAGGCAGGTATATGGAGTTAGATCACAGATCAGCCATGATCTTATCAAATGGCGTAGCAGGCACGAGGGGCTGAATGGCCAACTCCTGTTCCTATGAGTAGGCCATTCGGCCCATCGAGCCTGCTCCACCATTCATATGGTCATGGCCAACACTTCCTGCTCCAAGTTAGAGGGCCGCTTGGCTAAGTTAAGCTATCTCAGCACAGGGGCCTTCCCTGTCTGTTAGGGTTGCCCACTCTGGTTGGACGTATTCTAAGAGCTTTCGTCACGTGACCTCCCGCCTCCAACCGCCCCGCCCTCACGCTCCTGCCATTGGTCGCCCAACATGCCCACCCCGTGACGCACGGTCTTCCCCAGCCAATTGGAAAGGAATAAACTTTTTGTTACCCGATTGGATGAATCTTGACTGTCAGTCAAACAGCCTTTATCCCCATCTCCAATATTTTTAAAACTAATAAACAAACATGTTCATGGAAAGGGAAAGAAAAAATGTTTATTTTAATACCTGTTTGATTTTTCTCCTGGGTTTTGCTCTCAGCAAGTGTCCAGGAGATTAGCCTTTAATTCCTGGAGGCTCCAGGACAATCCTGGAGGGTTGGCAACCCTACAGTCTGTGTGGCTCAGCTGCTCGCTCCGCGAACTCACGAGGGGCAATTTTCCGATTTTGTGCCTCTGGTGAGGGAGGGGCCTCAGCTGCTGAGAGCACTGGTCAGAAAAGTGTGAGAGGCGCACGCCTGAATTAACGACCTGGGAGCTCAAAGTTGGAAAATTATCCCCCCCGAGACGTCAGGGAAGATAAGAGCAATGTTCAGGAAGGTGTCCAAAGGACTTATTGACATCACAAGTGGGTCCAAATGGAAAAGGGAAAAGTCCATTCAAAACAAGGGGCGTGTCTTCATCAAATATTTCCTCCGGCACAAAACGTTCCCCATCACAAACAGCAACTGAATGTTACTATTTATTTTACATTCCATTCTTAAAGGAGATTGTGTGCGTATGTGTGCGTGCCTCTGTGTCTATACGTGTGTGTCTCTGTGTTTGTGTGTGTGTGTCTGTGTCTATGTGTTACTTAGAAACATAGAAAATAGGAGCAGGAGTAGGCCATTCGGCCCTTCGAGCCTGCTCCGCCATTCAATATGATCATGGCTGATCCTCTACCTCAATACCATATTCCCGCTCTCTCCCCATACCCCTTGATGTCTTTTGTGTCTAGAAATCTATCCAGCTCCTTCTTAAATATATTCAGTGATTTGGCCTCCACAGCCTTCTGTGGTAGAGAATTCCACAGGTTCACCACCCTCTGAGTGAAGAAATTTCTCCTCATCTCAGTCCTAAATGCCCTACCCTGTATCCTGAGACAGTGACCCCTCGTTCTGGACCCCCCACCAGGGGAAACATCCTCCCGGCATCCAGTCTGCCTGGCCCTGTCAGAATTTTATATGTTTCAATGAGATCCCCTCCCATTCCTAGAAAACATAGAAAATAGGAGCAAGAGTAGGCCATTCGGCCCTTTGGGCCTGCTCCGCCATTCAAAATGATCATGGCTGATCGTCTAACTCAGTACCCTGTTCCTGCTTTTTCCCCATATCCCTTGATCCCTTTAGCATTAAGAAATATATCTATCTCCTTCTTGAATATATCTAATGACTTGGCCTCCACTGCCTTCTGTGGTAGAGAATTCCACAGGTTCACCACCCTCTGAGTGAAGAAATTTCTCCTCATCTCGTTTCTAAATGGCATACCCCGTATCCTGAGACTGTGACTCTAAACTCGAGTGAATACAGGCCAAGTTGACCCAATCTCTTCTCATATGACAGTCCTGCCATCCCAGGAATCAATTTGGTGAACCTTCACTGCACTCCCTCTATGGCAAGTATATCCTTAGGTAAGGAGACCAAAACTGCACCAAGGCCCTGTATAACTGCAGTAAGACATCCTTGCTCCTGTACTCAAATCCTCTTGCAATGAAGGCCAACATACCATTTGCCTTCCTAACCGCTTGTTGCACCTGCATGTTTGCTTTCAGTGACTGGTGTATAAGGGTACCCAGGTCCCTTTGTACATCAACATTTCCCAATCTATTGCCATTTAAATAACACTCTGCCTTTCTGTTTTTTCTTCCAAAGTGGATAACTTCATATTTATCCACATTATACTGCATCTGCCATGTATTTGCCCACTCACTCAACTTATCTAAATCGCCTTGAAGCCTCTTTGCATCCTCCTCGCAACTCACAATCCCATCTAGTTTTGTCTCGTCAGCAAACTTGGAAATATTACATTTGGTTCCCTCATCCAAATCATTGATATATATTGTGAATAGCTGGGGCCCAAGCACTGATCCACTAGTCACTGCCTGCCACCCCGAAAAAGACCCATTTATTCCTACTCTCTGTTTCCTGTCTGTTAACCAATTTTCAATCCATGCCAGTATATTACCCCCAATCCCATGTGCTTTAATTTTGCACACTAACCTCTTATGTGGGACTTTATCAAAGGCCTTCTGAAAATCCAAATAAACCACATCTACTGGTTCTCCCTTACCTATTCTACCAGTTACAGCCTCAAAAAACTCCAGTAGGTTTGTCAAACATGATTTCCCTTTCATAAATCCATGTTGACTTTGTCTAATCTGTTGATATTTTCTAAGTGTCCTGTTATCACATCCTTTATAATAGACTCTAGCCTTTTCCCTACTACTGATGTTAGGCTAACCGGTCTGTAGTTCCCTGTTTTCTCTCTCCCTCTTTTAAATAGTGCGGTTACATTTGCCACCCTCCAATCTGCAGGAACTGTTCCATAATCTGTAGAATTTGGAAGATGACAACTAATGCATCCGCTATTTCCATGGCTACCTCTTTTAGTGCTCTGGGATGCAGATTATCAGGCCCTGAGGATTTATCGGCTTTCAATCCCGTAAATTCCTCCAGCACTATTGTTTTACTAATACTAATTTCCTTTAATTCCTCCTTCTCGGCAGTCCCTTGGTTCCCTAGCATTTCTGGGAAGTTATTTGTGTCCTCTTCCGTGAAGACAGAACCAAAGTATTTGTTTAATTGCTCTGCCATTTCCTTGTTCCCCATTATAAATTCTCCTGTTTCTGACTGTAAGGAACCTACATTTGTCTTCACTAATCTTTTTCTTTTTACATACTTGTAGAAGCTTTTACAGTCCACTTTTATGTTCCTTGCAAGTTTACTCTCATACTCTATTTTTCCCCTCTTAATCAATCTCTTGGTCCTTTTTTGCTGAATTCTAAACTGCTCCCAATCCTCAGGCTTGCTACTTTTTCTGGCAACTTTATATGATTCTTCTTTGGATCTAATACTATCCTTAATTTCTTTTGTTAGCCATGGTTGGTCCGCTTTTCCTTTTGTGTTTTTGTGCCAGAAAGGAATGTATAATTGTTGCAATTTATGCATTCTTTCCTTAAATGTTAGCCATTGCCTATCCATCGTCATGCCTTTTAATGAAGCTCCCCAATCTATCGTAGCCAACTCACTCCTCATACCTTCGTAGTTTCCTTTGTTTGGATTTAGGACCCTGGTTTCGGATTGGACTGCTTCACTTTCCATCTTAATGAAGAATTCTATCATGTTATAGTCACTCTTCCCTAAAGGACCCCGCACAACAAGATTATTAATTAACCCCTTCTCCTGAGTTATAGAACAAAGAGATCTCGGAGTACAGATTCATAGCTCCTTGAAAGTGGAGTCACAGGTGGATAGGGTGGTGAAGAAGGCATTCAGCTTGCTTGGTTTCATTGGTCAGAACATTGAATACAGGAGTTGGGATGTCTTGTTGAAGTTGTACAAGACATTAGTTAGGCCACACTTGGAATACTGTGTACAGTTCTGGTCACCCTATTATAGAAAGGATATTATTAAACTAGAAAGAGTGCAGAAAAGATTTACTAGGATGCTGCCGGGACTTGATGGTTTGACTTATAGGGAGAGGTTAGATAGACTGGGACTTTTTTCCCTGGAGAGTAGGAGGTTGAGGGGTGATCTTATACAAGTCTATAAAATAATGAGGGGCATAGATAAGGTAGATAGTCAAAATCTTTTCCCAAAGGTAGGGGAGTCTATAACGAGGGGGCATAGATTTAAGGTGAGAGGGGAGAGATACAAAAGGGTCCAGAGGGGCAATTTTTTCACTCAAAGGGTGGTGAGTGTCTGGAACGAGCTGCCAGAGGCAGTAGTAGAGGCGGGAACAATTTTGTCTTTTAAAAAGCATTTGGACAGTTACATGGGTAAGATGGGTATAGAGGGATATGGGCCAAGTGCAGGAAATTGGGACTGGCTTAGTGGTATAAACTGGGCGACATGGACATGTTGGGCCAAAGGGCCTGTTTCCATGTTGTAAACTTCTATGATTCTATGATTCTATTGCACAATACCCAATCTAGAATCATTGATGCAACACTGATCTTTGTGTGAATTTGTTTATTTTTTAAGAAGTAGGATGCTGAAGTACTGTTTTCATGTTACATATGGATGTTTTAAAGCAAGTGATTTGGTGCATCGTCGACTTTCGGCAGCATGTCCCTGAAATTCCATTGTTCCTGGGGCACTTCGATTTGCTGCCTGAATACTGGAATGATGCTCTCAAAAGTCTCGGAAGTGGGGGATCTGATTATTTCTGATCAATTAGTCATTTGCCGCATCAAATCACTAGCCCCGTTAATAACCCAAGAGTTGTTATTTTTTTTTTAATTGATGCTGTGTATATTCTACCTGCTAACTCTCTCCGGGCTAACCAGAAAGACGATGGGCCAGAATTTGCTGGGAAAATAACAGCGAGTTTAATGCGCACGCCATTATTAGTGTGTAAATAACCCAGCAGTTTGAGGGGAGGAAGAGATACCCCGTGATATCTGAATCCCCATAAATTGCTGGACAATTTTCACCACAAAAACGGCAGCTCACCTTCAACCTCCCCGTGAATTTTAAGAAATTGCTGCTTTTGTGCTGTTAAAATGAATGAAACTCGCCGCAGAAAGTTACAGCTGGTACTTAACAAACGTGGCATGTCGCGTGATGCCCTACTCCAGCTAATTCTGGGCCTTTATTTTTGTTAAGTGATACCGTGTATATTCTACGTACTAACTCTCAATGGGACAACCAGAAAGACAATGTTTATATTAAAAAAACCATCCAGTTTAATTTGGGATCATCGAGTCAGAGTCTAAGCAAATAGACGAATATTGCACTGTCTATTTTCATGGGCAAAATTGAAGATTTGTTTATTATTCACTTGTCTTCCAGCGCAGAGAGACTTTGCTGAAAGAGTACCGGGAGAAGGACAAGGCCAACACATTTGTTGACAAACGGTTCGGTGAATATGATACCGGGTTAACTCTAGAGGAGAAGATGTCGAAGAGATTCTCCTTGGAGCGGCAGGTAAAACTCTTCTGCTTTAACAAAGGAAATAAGAACAGCCCAATGAAAATAGTGGTGATTTGAGTTGGTTTTCCTCTTCGCTGGTAGCCCTGCACTTCCAAACCCGGTTTATAATGTTCCATTAGGAGACGCACACGTTGTTTATAAATGTACGCCAGCCCAGTGGGGAGCATGCTCGCCTCCGTTTCAGAAGTTTGTGGGTTCGAGTCCCATACCAGGGATGCAAATATACGATATCTCCACTGCAGTACTGAAGGGAGGCTGGATTGTCGGGGATGTCTTGCTTCCCATGAGACTTTAAACCGAGGTCCCCGTCTGCCTGTTCGAATGGACGCTAAAGACCCCGTGACACTATTCGGAGCAAAGCAGGGAGGTCTCCTCAATGCCACCAAAAGCAGATTACAGTCTTCTTAGTTTGAATCAGGCCATTTGGCCCAACTGGTCTGTGCCGATACCAGCCTCCTCCCACCTTACTTCACCTCAGCCTATCAGCATATCCTTCTGTTCCTTTCTCCCTCATGTACTTATCTAGCTTCTCCTTAAATGCATCTATGCCATGCGTCATGTGGTGGTGGGTTCCACATTCTCACCACTCTCTGAGTAAAGCAGTTTCTCCTGAATTCCTTATTGGATTTATTAATGACTATCTTATATTTATGGCCCCTAGTTTTGGACTCCCCCACAAGTGGAAACATCTTCTCTACATCTATCGAATCCCTTTATAATTTTAAAGACCCCTATCAGTTCACCTCTCAGTCTTCTCTTTTCCAGAGAAAAGAGCCCCAGCCTGTTCAGCCTTTCCTGATAGTTATAACCTCTCAGTTCTGGTATCAACCTTGTAAATTTTTTTTGCATTTCCTCCAGTCTATCCTTTTTGTAATATGGAGACCAGAACTGTGCACAGTACTCCAAGTGTGGTCTAACCAAGGTTCTATATAAGTTTAACATAACTTCTCTGCTTTTGAATTCTGTTCCTCTAGAAATGAACCCCAGAGCTTTGTTTGCACTTTTTATGACTTTATTAACCTGAGTTGCTACTTTTAATGATCTTACCCCTAGATCCCTTTAAGCCTCTACGCCATTTAGACTCTTGTTTTCCAAGCAGTATGTGGTCTCCTTATTCCTCCTACCAGAATGCACCCCTCACACTTATCTATATTGAAATTCATTTACCATTTACACACCCCTTGGCGTGTAACTCTTCACTGGATTTGCCTAATTGTTTGTGGTCATATTGTTTCAGCGCCTCCATACAAAGAAGAACATGTACAACCTGAACGAGGACGAAGAGCTCACCCATTACGGGCAATCCCTGGCGGACATTGAGAAGTTCAATGACATTGCAGACAGTGACAGCGAGACGGAGGAAAAGGGCAAGCTGTCTGGTGGGTATGGGAAACATTGTGTAGCTTGGCCAATCCCAATAGTTTTAAAAGCGATTTAACGTACAGAGCTTGTGTAGAGTTTCACTATCGTTCCCCTCAAGGTGTTGTCGGTCGGATTTTAATAAAGCACTAGGGTGGTTGTGGGGAAAGTCTCAGCCTTTAGCCACTTGAAATATGAAAAGCACTCAGCAATACAATGATATATTTTTGACCATCTAAACCTGGGTCATATCTGAAGAAAGCATTTAAAAATACAACTTTAATAGGGAGCTTATTCGATGTCTGGTGAGAAGACAATTGAGAGTTCAGGAGATATTAACATAGAATCGTACAGCACAGAAGGAGGCCGTTCGGCCCATCATACCTGTGCTGGCTCTTTGAAAGAGCTATCCAATTAGTCCCACTCCCATGCTCTTTCACCATGGCCCTGCAAATTTTTCCTTTTCAAGTATTTATCTAATTCCCTTTTGAATGTTACTATTGAATCTGCTTCCCCCATCTTTTCAGGCTCTTTGATTTTTTTGCTCCCCCCCCCCCCCACAAGTGAGGTTGGGAAAGGACTCCAGGATTCCTTAGAGTGGGGGATCAGCGGGTGATTGAAGGGGGGAGAAGTCCATGATAGACAGTTGTCGTAGGAGGAATTTGCATTGCTGAATTAAGGGTATCGTACAAGTAACATATTGGCATGACAGCAAAGCATTATTCGCTCTCACAATGAAACGTGAATACATGACTGGCCGTATTATTGTTTGAGCTCCTTAAGTATCTTGTTCTCTCATTGCCCGCAGCTGAGTTCACTGCTGCTGCGCACTTCGGAGGTGGAGGGTTGTTACAGAAGAAGGCTTTGTCTAAGCAGAAGGGCGAGGAGGAGGAACAAAAGCCCAAATCCCGTAGAGAGTTCATTGAAGAGCTTATTGCTAAATCCAAAAAGGAGAAGGTACTATGCAAGCTGCTTCGGAAAAATTACTTTGTGGTGGTGGTGGTGGGAGTGTTGTTGGTTCGTACCATTGTGGGGGGAGCCTTGGCACATCAGGCACAGATATCGCAGCATCTGCCTCCTAGCCATGCAGTCTGTGGCTGTAGTTGGGGGTTCACTATTTAAGTGACATTTGATGTTCGACCATGTACCAAAGCAACAACTTCCATTTCTCTAGTGCTTGTTGCACACAAAGAGATGTCAGAGTATTTCACAGGCAGTGGAGAGCAAGTGGGTGCCAACTTGGCTGGAGCGTAGGAGGGGTGGTGGAGAAAGAGAGTCAAAGGAGGCTAAAGCATGATTAAAGAGGAGGGTTTTAAGGGGGTTATTGAAGACTGGTAGCTCCAGAGGGCAGGGTAAGGTGGCTGAAGGAACAACTATTGATAGCGTAGTAGGAAACAAGGGTTCGGGGAGTGTGAGCTAGGGAGTCCAAAAAGGAAGGGAAGGAGTAAGACGGTGGAGGGATTTTCAACAATAGCTTGATTTATATAGCGCCTTTAAAGTAGTAAAACATCCCAAGGTGTTTCACAGTAACGTTATCAGACAAAATTTGGCACTGAGCCACGTAGAGATATTAAACAGGTGACCAAAAGCTGGTCAAAGAAGTAGGCTTTAAGGAGCATCTTAAAGGAGGCGAGATAAGAGAAATGGAGCTGTTTAGAGAGGGAATTCCAGAGCCTAGGGCCTGGGCAGCTGAAGGCATGGCCGCCAATGGTGGGAGATGGAAATTGGGGATGTGGAAGAGGCTAGAATTGGAGGAGCGCAGAGATTTCGGAGGATTATAGTGCTGGAGGAAGCTACAGAAATAGGGAGGGAACGAGGCCATGGATGGATTTGAACACAAGGGTGAGAATTTTAAATTTGAGGCCTTGCCGGACCGGGAGCCAGTGTAGGTCAGCGAGCACAGGGGTGATGGGTGAACGGGACTTGGTGCGAGTTAGGATACGGGCAGCAGAGTTTGGATGAGCTGAAGCTTACGGAGGATAAGAATCTTGAAGTCAATTCTCTGGCACGTGTGAAGCCAGTGAAGGATGGCGAGGATGTGGGCAGGGACATTCTCCACAGTATTCTGGGTGACTGGCGCTTTATGAATCAGAAATGGGGAGGCCAGCAAGGAGAGCTTTGGAGGGGCCCAGAGCTGGCAGTGATAAGTGTGGGTTTCAGCAGTGTAGGGGAGGAGGCAATGATGCAGGTGGAAGGCAAAGGTTTTGTATCGGAGGGGGAAGCTGAGCTCAGGGACAAGCACTGGCGCCAAGATTCCACACCTCTGGACTTAAGCCTGAGGTAACAGTCGGGGCGGGAGGAGGATTTAAGCCCAGAGGCATGTAGGTATTTACTGGAGCCGAAGAGGGTGGCTTCGCTTTTGCCAACGTGAAGCTGGAGGATGTCTGGTTCTCAAAAGCAGAATTAGAACGTGTCCTCATGTGCTACATATCTTTCTCAAGTATAATTATGACAGCAAAGGTATTGAATTGCAATGGCTGATGTGCGACAGTGCAGACAAAGTTGCTATTGATGTGCGATTTGGCTGTGAAAAATATGGTAAATCTCTCACCTGTCTACACCACTTCACAAGTAAGATTGTGCAGCAACCTCTAACTCACTGAACTGAATTATTCAATGTAGTGTTTGGAGCCTGTGTAATATTTTGCACTGGTGGGCAGTGTTTTGCCAACAGGAACTTGTCCCTTTTTGAAACCCCTCAAAAGTTACTTGATCCACCAAGTTACAGCTTTTTAAAAAATATATAAATATGTGCATTTAATCCCCTTTGAATATCGTACAGCATCTCAGCGTGTTCCAGGCATTTCCATATAGAAACCCAGTTCCCCTTTATTTCCCCTCTGTCCTCAATCTGGTTTAACCCTCGTCACAATGTGATTCTAGATGTGAATTGACTTGTC
Organism: Heptranchias perlo; assembly: GCF_035084215.1. NCBI lineage: Eukaryota > Metazoa > Chordata > Chondrichthyes > Hexanchiformes > Hexanchidae > Heptranchias > Heptranchias perlo. Next base: position 8,108,730 of record NC_090328.1, read on the forward strand.
AGCCATTCTATCTTATTCAACTTCAGAACCCGTAACTGTTTATACGGACATTTTACAGGCGCAATCTTTAATTGCTAAATTGGGCTGAGGCAAGAGAAATTTAATTGCAAGACCAGCCAGGCACTTTGTATTTGTATTCATTGTATTTGACATTGCCGGTGTTTGTTTTTAAACTGTGTTCTATGTGGACGATTGAACGGTTTGGCCTTTTTTATTTTTGGTAACGAGGGAATGTTCTAATCCGAACAGCACGAGCGGCAGGTGCAGCGGGACAAGGCCCAAGAGCTGACTGAGAAGCTGGACAAGGACTGGAAAGAAATCCATTCCCTGATGGCTCACAAAACCCCCAAAGTCGAGCACAAGGAGGAGAAACCCAAGGTAAGCGATCCCAGGAGCCTTTACTTCGTCATTTGACCTCTTCATAACGAGCCATCGAATAATAGGAGGGGGGGGGGGAAACATCGCATCTGAATTTTCATTCTCAATTACAATGTTTTTCAATCTGTTTTTCATCAATTGCTCATAGTGCCTGGTTTCTGGCATTATATGGTGCTATTGCACGCTGCGAATCACTCTGGGAGTAGTTCAGTGCCAACAGGTCATAAAACAACAACTGTCTGGATCCTAAATTTTTCCTTTGCATCCTTCCAATCTTTTTTTTTTCTTCAGTTTTTAGCTAAGTCTCATAGCACGGGATTCTGGGCATTGTTTTAGGCATTGCATTCGTCAATTACATCTGTTGTTTTTTTTGCCTTCTACTGAAAACCAGTGGCATTCAAAAGACATAGCGAAGAAACAGATTTTTCAGTTAACCGTCATAAAAATTGCGGTATTTTAAGAAGTATTTATCTACGCTAGCAAATGTCCTGTGTCACCGCTCATCCCAAATCTGTGGACATGCTGCTTTATAATGACGGGAGTGTTATACCATATAACACACCGTGTGATAGTCTTCTTTTAAGGTGGAGCTATGTTTAAGGTGGCCTGTTTCTCCCTAATAATTTGACCCTGTGTGTGACAGCCTGCTAGAGGGACCTCATAGCCCAAGACTGGAGTGGTCTGTAGTCTCCTGAGTTATATGGCTATTATTTTGCGTTGATACCTACCTAAAAGTCACTGATCAGTGTAAAAGTTTCAATATGAATTAGCCAGAGTCTGTTTGCTTCAAATAAGTGGATGGTGGAGGTCAATTAGATTTAATTTGCTTTTAGTGAGGGAAGCTTGTAGATCACCAAGTGCTTTCAAATTTTTGACTCTGGGTCAATCTCCAAACTTCCCTCACCAAAACTTCAGCATTAAATGGTTTCTTTTTCTTTGCATCTTTTTAAAAAATATTATTCAATTGTGATTTCTTGATGTTTTAAACAGTGATATCTGGAGAGTAACAGAAGCACTTTTTTTTATAGTTAGCTAAATTTATTATTACCCATGTACAATTGAAAGCAAAAGGTAATTTTTAGCAAAAATGCTCCCATTTAAAGGAGAAATTTGCAGGGCTGTGGGGAAAGAGCAGGGGAGTGGGACCAATTGGATAGCTCTTTCAAAGAGCTGGCACAGACATGATGGGCCGAATGGCCTTCTTCTATGCTGTATGATACTATGAAAGCAGATGATGGCAGCTCCACTAATTTCATTGGTTTTTAACATGTGTAAAGCCAGTTGTTACACCCATACCGTTTCGCCGGGTGAAACCCAGGACATACTGAGGATTGCACATGGGACTTTCCTGGTCTTAAAGGCAAAGCTGCCCATTGCCTTAACCATCTGAGCCATTGGGATTAGGGAGGAGGGGAAACCTAAGCATATTGTTTAAAGGGAGACTCCAGCTATTTTATGGTATCTGTTTTACTGTTGACTACATTTGACCGCTGTAACAGGGAACAAAGCAACCTATATATGGAGCTTAGAGATTTTGCTGCTGAGAGACTGTGCTAAAGTTAAATCGGAAACACAAGACAGAAGGATATGCTAATAGGATTAGATGAAGAGGGGTGCGATGAGGCTCGAGTGGAGCATAGACCAGTTGGGCCAAAGGGCTTGTTTTTGTGCTGTAGACTCTATGTAACTCGATGTAAGATTCACGTCAAAAATTGTAAAGTAGAAACTTCAAGTATGATTTTGTTTTCATTTTTGGTCTTTCCTCCTTCAGGCTGGAGATTATGATATTATTGTACGAGAGCTGTTCTTTGACATGAAGGCGCAGCCCTCTGACCGACTGAAGACCCAGGAGGAGCTGGCAAGAGAGGAGCAAGAACGTCTGCAAAAACTTGAGGTACGGACTCTACTGAACCCTTAGGCAGGGGAGTTCTCCCCGATGTCCTGGCCAATATTTATCTCTCAACCAACATCACTAAAAACAGGTTATCTGGCCATTATCACATTGCTGTTTGTGGAGCCTTGCTGAGTGCAAATTGGCTGCCACGTTTCCTACATTACAGCAGTGACTACACTTAAAAAAAAATGTACTTAAATTGGCTGTAAAGCGCATAGGGCCGTCCTGAGGTCATGAAAGGCGCAATAGAAATGCAAGCTCTTTCTTGCTTCCCTGGTACAAGTAGAAATAATTGTTGCACAATTGTAACTTGCCAATCTGGCAGTAGCAACTGCCACTCGGTTACTTAAGATTCATTTGTCAGAAACGAACTCGCTACGGTGAAGTGTTTCAGTCATATTTTTGGACCATTTCTGAAATGTTGATACCATTTTTGCTCGAGTGAAAGGTGGCTTATGTGTATAACAACCACCTCCCCTTCACCTTCCAGTCACAAACCTGAAATAACTATATTATAGAGTCATATACCAGCCATATAAATACTGTGGCTACAAGAGCAGGTCAGAGGCTGGGTATTCTGCGGCGAGTGACTCATCTCCTGACTCCCCAAAGTCTTTCCACCATCTACAAGGCACAAGTCAGGAGTGTGATGGAATACTCTCCACTTGCCTGGATGAGTGCAGCTCCAACAACATTCAAGGAGCTCGACACCATCCAGGACAAAGCAGCCCACTTGATTGGCACCCTATCCACCACCCTAAACATTCACTCCCTTCACCACCAGCGCACCGTGGCTGCAGTGTGTACCATCCACAGGATGCACTGCAGCAACTCACCAAGGGTTCTTCGACAGCACCTCCCAAACCCATGACCTCTACCACCTAGAAGGACAAGAGCAGCAGGCACATGCGAACAACACCACCTGCACGTTCCCCTCCAAGTCACACACCATTCCGACTTGGAAATATATCGCCATTCCTTCATTGTCGCTGGGTCAAAATCCTGGAACTCCCTTCCTAACAGCACTGTGGGAGAACCTTCACCACACAGACTGCAGCGGTTCAAGAAGGTGGTTCACCACCACCTTCTCAAGGGCAATTAGGGATGGGCAATAAATGCCGGCCTCGCCAGCGACGCCCACATCCCATGAACAAATTTTTTTTTTAAATTCCCCCACGCTTAACGTGGGCATCCTCCTATACCAGGCGTTTAACCATAACCGTTTTCCATCACCGTAGAAGTCGCTCACAATGTATTAAGTGTGCTAGCTATTTTGGGCTGTTCAATAAGCTCTTTGCACCTCATTAAAGTACGATTACTGTAATGACTTAATCCCACATACTTCCCGATTTAAAAGCTCCGCTGACTTCATGCAAAGTCAGGTCTTCAATCAGCTCTTCGCATCTCACTGAAGTGTGATGACCTTAGTGATGAGATTCTTAGCCAGGGTATTGATTCGGATGCAACTGTTAACAATTAGAAGAGGCAGTTGGAAAGTGGAGACTCCATGCGTTCTGCACCGAGCTCGATCTTTTTTTATATCTACGTGTGAAATGTTTCCACTACATGCAGAAAAAATATCCTGATGGCCTGATGATGTTTTGGCTGCAGATGTGCTGTTGGTTACGTTCAACCAAGACGTGCTGTTTCATCGCTACAACCCATTACGGTTTTACCACCCACCGCTTATAGTGGGCAAATCACATTAACAACAATCTAACTGATCGGGGCTGTATGCACCCCATCAGTCACCACAACTCATTAGAGAGCATGAAAGTTGGTTTTAATGCACGCTGATTGTGTGCAGTAGTGCCGTGTCACGAAATGGCAAGCAGGAGAGAAATTAATCTGAGAGGAGTGGTGGGTAGCCAGCTGCATGACCGAGAGGATTGGGACAGATGAGAGAGGGGACTGGGACCCTGAGGGAGGGTGCTGTAGAATCCAGAATAGACTGGACTGGGCCAGCAGCAGGTGCATGTGCAGCTCAGTGTCGGGTACTTACCATCAACTATAATGACCCACTTATAATCCCCCCGTCCTGCTAAGCACTGACTTAAATTTTCAGTCTTACATAAAAGTACATGCAGTAACTATTTTAAATTGCAACCAGGCTGCTGTTGAATAAGTACCGTAACGTCTAGAATATAAGTTGAATGAGTACCGTAACATCCAGTATATAAGTTGAATGAGTACCGTAACATCGAGTATATAAGTTTCACTGTCCATGCAGGGTACAAATTACGCAAATGACGTTTGCAAGCCAGGTTAAACATTCTGGCGCAACTTGTATGCAGTACAAGAATTCCCTTGCTATGCGCTCTTCCCCCTCTGGAGGATGGTGATTTATGGGGTACGGTTCCAGCAGGTCTTTGGTATTTCACATTAGTGTTAGTTCTTTGTGCTTGAGTTTAAACTGTGACTCTTGGCCGGTTGGCTGACTGAAGGTGTCGCAGCAGAGCCTGATCCTAGAGTCCACACACATGCACTTTCCCCAAATAGACCCCAGAGCTAGAAACCAGTCTGGCCCAGGGACACTCGAGCTACTACTTGTCATGCTTGAATTGGCTAACTCAACATGAACTAGGGATCAGACCTGGGATTTTGCTGTCTATTATTGGCTCGGTATAACACCAAGCAGTGCATTATCTACAAAGCCACCGAGGAGTTCCTTCCTTTTCTTTTTCTTGACAATTTTCTCCCATTCCCTCGTCGGCCGAAGGCACCTCATGCAAGTGTCCGTTCCTCATGTGCATGCCTTGATAGTGAGTGTTGGCAGGCTATACAAATATGGGAGACAACAGCCAAGCCTGACATCAATGCGGGTGTACTTCATGGGTATGAGGGGCGAATTGTCAAAGGTAGATTGGGAAATTAAATTAAAGGGTTTGACAGTTGAAAAGACATGGCAGACATTTAAAGAAATATTTCAATATTCTCCACAAATATACATTCCATTGAGAAATAAAAACTCCAAGGGAAAAGTGATCTACCCGTGGCCAACTAAAGAAGTTAAGGAGAGTATTAGATTGAAAGAAGAGGCCTATAATGTTGCGTAGAAGAGTAATAAGCCTGGGGATTGGGAGAGTTTTAGAAACCAACAAAGGACGATCAAAAATTGATAGAAAGGGAGAAAATAGAATATGAAAGTAAACTAGCAAGAAATATAAAAACGGATTGTAAGAGCTTCTACAAGTATGTGAAAAGGAAGAGAGTAGCAAAAGTAAACGTGGGTTCCCTTCGAGGCTGAGACAGGAGAAATTATAATGGGGAATCAGGAAATGGAAGATGCCTTAAACAAATATTTTGTATCTGTCTTCACAGTGGAAGACACAAAAAGCATACCAAAAATAGTGGGGAACCAAGGGGCTAATGAGAGTGAGGAATTAAAAAAATTAATATCACTAGAGAAAAAGTACTGGACAAACTAATGGGACTAAAAGCCGACAAATCCCCTGGACCTGAAGGCTCACATCCGAGGTTTCTAAAAGAGGTGGCTGCAGGGATAGTGGATTAATTGATTATGATCTTCCGAAATTCTCTAGATTCTGGAACGGTCCCAGTAGACTGGAAGGTAGCAAAAGTAACCCAGCTATTCAAGAAGGGAGAGAGAGAGAAAACAGGGAACTACATGCCTGACATCGGTCGTCGAGAAAATGCTGGAATCCATTATTAAGGAAGTGGTAACAGAGCACTGAGAAGATCATAATATGATTAGGCAGAGTCAGTATGGTTTTATGAAAGAGAAATCGTGTTTGTCAAATCTATTAGAGTTTTTGAGGATGTAATTTGCAGAGTAGATAAAGGGGAACCAGTGGATGTAGTATATTTGGATTTTCAAAAGGCATTTGATAAGGTGCCACATAAAAGGTTGTTACACAAGATAAGGGCTCATGGAGTGGGGGGTAATATATTAGCATGGATAAAGGATTGGTTAAAGGTCAGAAAACAGAGTAGGGTTAAAAGGGCCATTCTCAGGTTGGGAGTCTGTAACTAGTGGGGTGCCGCAAGGATCGGTGCTTGGGCCTCAGCTATTTACAATCTATATTAATGACTTAGATGAAGGGACCAACTGTAATGTATCCAAGTTTGCTGACGATACAAAGCTAGATGGGAAAGTAAGCTGTGAGGAGGACACAGAGTCTGCAAAGGGATATAGACAGATTAAGTGAGTGGGCAAGAAGGTGGCAGATGGAGTATAATGTGGGGAAATGTGAGGTTATTCACTTTGATAGGAAGAATAGAAAAACAGAATATTTTTTAAATGGTGAGAAACTATTAAATGTTGGCGTTGAGAGAGACTTCAATGTCCTCGTACAAGAAACACAATAAGTTAGTATGCAGGTACAGCAAGCAATTGGGAAAGCAAATGGCACGTTGGCCTTTATTGCATTGGGGTGAGTACAAGAGTAAGGAAGTCTTACTACAATTGTACAGGGCTTTAGTGAGACCTCATCTGGAGTACTGCGTACAATTTTGGTCTCCTTAGCTAGGGAAGGATATACTTCCGTTAGAAGCGGTGCAACAAAGGCTCACTAGATTAATTCCTGGGATGAGAGGGTTGTCCTATGAAGAAACATAGAGTAGAATGGGCCTATACTCTCAGGAGTTTAGAAGAATGAGAGGGGATCTCATTGAAACACACAAGCTTATGAGGGGTCTTGACAGGGTAGATGCTGAGAGGTTGTTTCCCCTGGCTGGAGAATCTAGAACTAGAGGGCATAGTCGCAGGATAAGGGGTCGGACATTCAAGTCTGAGATGAGGAGGAATTTCTTCTCGCAGATGTTTGTGAATCTTTGGAATTCTCTACCCCAGAGGGCTGTGGATGCTGAATCATTGAATTTATTCAAGGCTGAGATGGATAGATTTTTGGACTCTGGGTATCAAAGGATATGGGGATCAGGCGGGAAAGGTTGAAGACCAGCCATGATCTGGTTGAATGGCGGAGCAGACTTGAGGGGCCCTATGGCCTGCTCTATTTCTTATATTCTTCTAGCTGGACGATCGGAAAATAACGAGGCGCAGGAACTCTAGGTGATTTTTCTTTTCCCCCGACCCCAATCAAGCGATGCTAAGGCCGAGAGTCTTAACCACCTTCGCTTGACATTCAATGGCATTACTGTCGCCGAATCCTCCACCATCAACTTCCTGGGGGTCACCATTGACCAGAAACCTAATGGACTAGCCCCATAAATACTACAAGAGCAGGTGAGAGGCTGGGTATTCTGCGGCGAGTGACTCACCTCCTGACTCCCCAAAGCCTTTCCACCATCTACAAGGCACAAGTCAGGAGTGTGATGGAATACTGTTCACTTGCCTGGATGAGTGCAGCTCCAACAACACTCAACACCATCCAGGACAAAGCAGCCCATTTGATTGGCACCCCATCCACCACCCTAAACATTCACTCCCTTCACCACCAGCGCACCGTGGCTGCAGTGTGTACTATCCACAGGATGCACTGCAGCAACTCACCGAGGCTTCTTCGACAGCACCTCCCAGACCCGCAACTCCACCATCTAGAAGGACAAGGGCAGCAGGCACGTGGGAACAACACCACCTGCATGTTCCCCTCCAAGTCACACACCATCCTGACTTGGAAATATATCGCCGTGCCTTCATCATCACTGGGTCAAAATCCTGGAACTCCCTTCCTAACTACACTGTGGAAGAACCTTCACCACATGGACTGCAGCGGTTCAAGAAGACAGCTCACCACCACCTTCTCAAGGGCAATTAGGGATGGGCAATAAATGCTGGCTTTTTCAGCGACGCCCACATCCCGTGAACGAATTTTTAAAAAAATTATAGCATTCCCTCCGCTGATCCGGTTGATATTAGCTAACTTAGCACAGAATGGAGATCTAATCTGGACCATTCTGGTCTGCATGGCCAATATAGCCATTACCCATTAGAACATTGGGGTGCATTTAATTAAAAATAATAACTGATAGGGTTTTAATTTTTCTCTGTTTAACTTTATGGCTTCACACAGTGTACCTTGAATTAACACCAGGTGCTAATAATGTTTTTCGACTCTTAATTTCAGGCGGAGAGATTGCGTCGGATGCGTGGAGAGTTTGAAGAGAAAAGCAGCAACAGACCGAAACACATGTCAGCAGATGACTTGCATGATGGCTTTATCCTAGATAAGGATGACAAGCCTTGTCTTGTTTACAAGGTGAGGCTCAAGAGCGGGTAGAATCTAAATAAGCACTGCCCTTGGGTGGATAGAGTAGAGAACGTTTCACACCGTACCAAGAAAAGGGTTTTTTATTGCCTTGATATCGCTGTGTGATATTAGTGACAACTACACTTGCATGGTCCTTTGAAATTATTTTGTCTGCTCTTTTAAAGGCATTAATCCATTTTGGGTTAACCCCTTTGTTAAACTAGCAGACAGGAATTTCATTCACTCTTTGTTGCTAATGTCGCACAGTATAATTTCAACAACAGCAACTTGCATTTATATAGAAAAGCTCCCAAGGTGCTTTACAGAGACGTAATCAAAATAGTGAACGCTGAGCTAAAGAAGGAGGACCTAAAGGTGATCAAAAGCTTGGTCAAAGAGGCGGGTTTTAAAGAAGGAAAGGGAGGTGGAGAATGGTAGAGATTTATGAAGGGAAGTCCAGAGCGTGCGGCGGCTGACTGTATGTATAGTTTTTGATAGATGCCTGTGAAAATAAATATCCTCGTAATTACTCAAGTTGAGTTTCTTACTCTCCTACGCCCTCCGTTTCACTACATCCCACCTAATACAACCTTATTCTTAGATCATTAGGTACTATCCAGAGCTGTTGTTGAATTACGTCAGTGGATGGTGTAAACTTTGGCTGCCTTACGCATATTAAGCGTAATTGCAACCAGCATTTTAAACCAGCAATGAAAAGCAACAGTGTGATCCAGTCACTGATGGGTTATTTATTGAATTGTACATGAGTGGATGTCGTGCCGACAGGAGCAGGGTTGACTGTGATGCCATGCATGGTTGAATAGCCTGTAAACATTTGCACATGAATAATGGCCACTAGGGCAACTAACCAGAGGATGTGGCACTTGTGGAACCATACCCCAGAAAAGGGTGACAAACGTTCAGAGTAATCCACCAAGCTAGATATTTGAGGAAATAACATTGGGATTATTCAGAGTGCAATTAGATGCCGTGAAGGGAGAGTTAATGTACTAGAGGGATGAGCTTCAGTAGGCTGAATGGCCTTTTCTCATCCTTGATTTCCTATAATTTTTACCCAATCTGCATGATTGAGTACTGAAATATTCTAGGTATCAAAGTATCTTGTGTCTTAATCATATAATTGAATGAAAATTACTTTGTTGTCAGATGTCTTCCATATTTGTTTTCCACTGTGCATTGTGACTTGCCCCCCCCCCCCAAAAAAAGTCTGAGTGGTAAATGGAGTTTGACTTCAATTTTTGTTTTATTAAAAGGAAGGAAAACTAGAGGAGGAGGAGGAGGAGGAGGAAGAAGAGGAAGAGCTGGGTAGTGAAAATGAAGAGGAAAATGAGGAAGATAGCACCGAGGCTGAAACTGAGGAAGAGAACCAAAGTGATGAGAATGATGAAGACAGTCATTCAGATCTAGACTCCGATGCTGAAAGTGAGAACGATGAGGGTGTAGATGAGAAGAGAACTACCAAGTCCACCTCCAATAAAGAGAATGCACCAAGCGAAGAGGAAAGGAATGCTATGATGGAAGCAGCCAAGACCGAACTCCCTTTTACTTTTCCTGGTAAGTCATGGACTTCTGTTGGTGAGTGGCATCTTTTTTGGGAAGGGCAGGGGCTAGCGTGAGACTATGGTCCAGGACTTGGCTCTGTGCTAGTAGCAGTAGCTGTTTGAGGAATGTTTTAAAAATCATAACTGCACCACATCATTGTGGGGTTGTAACAACTGGCCTGATGGAGTAAGATGGAACAGCTGCATAGTTAGGGCGTTACATCTGCACTGCTGGAGTTGGGGCGGCACATCTGCACTGCTGGAGTTGGGGCGGCACATCTGCACTGCTGGAGTTGGGGCGGCACATCTGCACTGCTGGAGCTGGGGCGGCACATCTGCACTGCTGGAGCTGGGGCGGCACATCTGCACTGCTGGAGCTGGGGCGGCACATCTGCACTGCTGGAGCTGGGGCGGCACATCTGCACTGCTGGAGCTGGGGCGGCACATCTGCACTGCTGGAGCTGGGGCGGCACATCTGCACTGCTGGAGCTGGGGCGGCACATCTGCACTGCTGGAGCTGGGGCGGCACATCTGCACTGCTGGAGCTGGGGCGGCACATCTGCACTGCTGGAGCTGGGGCGGCACATCTGCACTGCTGGAGCTGGGGCGGCACATCTGCACTGCTGGAGCTGGGGCGGCACATCTGCACTGCTGGAGCTGGGGCGGCACATCTGCACTGCTGGAGCTGGGGCGGCACATCTGCACTGCTGGAGCTGGGGCGGCACATCTGCACTGCTGGAGCTGGGGCGGCACATCTGCACTGCTGGAGCTGGGGCGGCACATCTGCACTGCTGGAGCTGGGGCGGCACATCTGCACTGCTGGAGCTGGGGCGGCACATCTGCACTGCTGGAGCTGCTGTCAAGATACCACTAAGTTAATAAAAGCCATGAGCCAAGGATAGTAAGTCAACTGGTGCCGTTTGTAATGGCTGATTTCACGCAACAGCTAACATCTCTGTAGTGCCTTCCTTCATCTCCTCCTGTAAATAAGTTTTTAAAAAAGTAAGCATTTGATTAATTAACCTAAATAAAATTAGAAACAGTAACCACTAAAAAGTTAGAACAACTTGTATTTGTGTCACACTCCTCACATAAAAGAACCATCTGAAGGTTAACGAGGTGGTTGGTGAACCCCCAAATGGGAAAAGAGGGGAAGTAGCCCCAAGAGAAAAGATTTTGAGAGCTTTTGACGGATGGAGGTAGTGAGGCCAAGTGGGTTTTGGGGAGAGAATTCCAGACAGCAGGAATGCTCTTCCTCCAGCGATGGAGCGGAGATAGCAGGGAACAAGCAACAGTCCATAGTCGGAGTAGCAGAGGATGCAGGCATGGACACACGGCTGGAGATTGCTCGGAGGGCGGGCTGAGTTCAAGGAAGGGTTTAAAGACAAAACTAGGCAACAGTTTTGCAGTGGGTTTTTTTGTTGTTAACATCAAATGCTCACCCTGATTCTAGCTGAGACCTTTTTTTCACTGTGTGCAAAATATTTTAAAACAGAAGAAATCGAGGGGTAAAGAGACCAAAAATTATGGTCAAAGATAAGGGTGTTTTCAGACATTTTTGGGAGGCAGGGAAATGAAATAAATTTATAGGTTCCTCTTTGATGTTTACTTGGGTTTGGGAACAGTTCCAGGTGTGATGGTATAGCCCCCCTCCCTTTCAAATCAACCAGAACTCTGCATTCCTCCAACTCTGGCCTCTTGTGCATCCCTGATTTCCTTTGCCCCACCATTGGCGACCGTACCTTCAGTTGCTTAGGCCCTACGCCCTGGAATTCACTCCCTAAACCTCTCCGCCTCTCTCTTCTCCTTTATGACGCTCCTTAAAACCTACCTCTTTGACCAAGCTTTTGGTCACTTGTCCTAATATCTCTAATACGTAGGTAGCGGTGTCAAATTTTGTCTGATTACGCTCCTGTGAAGCGCCTTGGGGACGTTTTTCTATGTTAAAGGTGCTATATAAATGCAAGTTGTTGATGGGAGTGCCTGGCTCGTCGTTTCTGCCCACTTTAGTGTCAGCTGTGCCATCCACAGCATAGTAGTTTCACGTACAGCACGGGAAACACACCTGCACTGAAGACACTGCACTGAAACATCTCTGCTTGTACCATCCTCCTCAATGCTTCAGAGAGCAAATTTTTCAATGGCCTTGTTCCTAGGAATCCCACAGGTACGGTTAGTGCACCTGTGGCGGATTGCACATGACCGTGGCCTTTCTTAGTGCCTCTGTCATTCCTCCACTTCTTAAAAAATGGAGGAATGACAGAAGTAAAACGACATAAAAAGATCCCATGGCACTATTATCAAGGAGAGCAGGGGAGTTATCCCTGGTGACCTGGCCAGTATTAATCCCTCAACCAACATCACTAAAAAACAGATTATCTGGTCATTTATTTCATTGCTGTGTGCAAATTGGCTGCCGCGTTTCCTAAGTTACAACAGTAACCATACTTCAAAACATATGTTATTGGCTGTAAAGCGCTTTGGGATGCCCTGAGCTCGTGAAAGGCGCTTTCAAAATTCTTTCTTTTAAGTCATTTTTAATATGAACTGTAAAGACCTAGATCTAAGAAAGTGGTGGATAGGCCTTCATCTTGAACCGCTGCAGTCCTTGTTTGTATCGAGCGGCTTGCTAGGCCACTTCAGAGGGCAGTTAAGAGTCAACCACGTTGAAAGCAAGAACTTGCATTTCTATCGTACCTTTCACGACCTCAGGACGTCCCAAAGCATATTACAGTCAATGAAGTACACTGTTGTAATGTAGGAAACACGGCAACCAATTTGCACACAGCAAGCTCCCACAATAATGACCAGAAAATCTGCTTTAGTGATGTTGGATGAGGGATGAATATTGGCCAGGACATTGCGGAGAACTCCCCTGCTCTTCGAAATAGTGGCCATGGGATCTTTTACGTCCACCTGAGAAGGCAGACGGGGCCTCGGTTTTATGTTTCATCTCAAAGACGGCACCTTTGACAGTGCAGCACTCCCTCAGTACTGCACTGGGAATGTCATCTTAGATTATGTGCTCAAGTCTCTGGAGTGGAACTTGAACACAGAACTTTCTGACTCAGTCGAGAGCGCTACCCACTGAGCCACGGGCCAACACCATGTTAGTGTGGGACTGGAGTCACGTACAAGCCAGACCGGATAAGGGCGGCAGGTTTCCTTCCTGATCTCGTTCTAATGGTTTTATTTTCACAGTCCCCGAGTCGTATGTTGATCTGAAGTCCCTGCTAACGGGACAGGTAGCGGAAAAACAGTGCCTAATAGTGGAGCGCATTCAGAAGTGTAACCACCCGAGTCTTGCAGCAGGAAACAAAGCCAAGTTAGAGGTGAGTCCTTTATATCATAAAGGATCCAACATGCAATTGTCATTCTGTATCATCCATCAGAAACAGCCTGCAAGTGGACTGCAAGGCACTATGTAAGACTGGCTCCATATCCCTCGCTATCTCTTTTTTAAAAAAAAATTATATTTGTTCTTGGGATGTGGGCGATGCTGACATAACCGCATTTATTACCCATCTCGAGTTGCCTAATATCTTTTCTTATGTACATGGAACCACACACAAACCTTGGAATTGCACACTGCACCTTCCTATGAAATTACTTTGTCTGCTATTTCAACAGAGGTTGTTAAAGTAAACATCCATTAAAACAGCAAAGTATCTCCATACAGCTTTATTAAACACTTGTATGCTGATTTATAAGCTACACTGTGCACTACACCATAAAACATATGAACACATAACTGCGTTCAAACTGTGAATAATCGTAAGGGAGTGTTGTGAAACATACATTGCATGTTGTAAAACTGCCCCTTCAGCTCATCTTCCTGTACAATTCAAAAAGTTATTTATTTGCATAGAGACTTGTCACGTCTCAAAGTGCTTCACACAGTGAATTACTTTTTGGAATACAGTGACTGTTATGTGGACTAGGACAGCTTTTCTAACGCACGTACAAAGAAGGTGTTTACCATTCTGCTGTGAGTAGCGTACAGCAAGATTCATCCACCTACAAGTGGTGTACCCCATGGGTCAGTGCTGGCTCCAGTTTTGTTCTGTGTATGTGTGTGTAAATAAACGATTTAGACCATACGAAACGCAATCTTGAAATATGCTGATGACGTAAAAGTTGGCAAGCAGCAAGGAGGACAGTCCGGGGTTTCCTGGTTAATGAAATGGGCTGACAGGCAGCAGAGGCAATTTTAATGTGGAAAAGTGTGAGGTAATACATTTTGGGAGGATAAACAAGGAATGGGAGTGTGCACTCAATGGGAAGACACTGAAGGGTGTGGATGAGCAGAGAGACCTTTGGTTCAAACACACAATTCCCTGAAAATGCAAGCGTAGGGAGATAAAGCCATAAAAGAAGCCAGCCGCATTCTGGGTTTTATAAATAGGGGCATAGAGTGCAAAAGTAATAATAATTTGTAGAAAACATTGGTTAGGCCACAGTTAGAGTCCTGTGTGCAGGTTTTGGTGCCCCGTTGGGTGGGAGGAAGCTTGTGTTGCATGGGTGGAGGCTCGTGTGGAGCACTGCAGCCACAGTGCGCCGGTGGTGAAGGAACATTCACTCCCTTCACCACCGGCGCACTGTGGCTGCAGTGTGCACCATCCACAGGATGCACTGCAGCAACTCGCCAAGGCTTCTTCGACAGCACCTCCCAAACCCACGACCTCTACCACCTAGAAGGACAAGGGCAGCAGGCGCATGGGAACAACACCACCTGCACGTTCCCCTCCAAGTCACACACCATCCCGACTTGGAAATATATTGCCATTCCTTCATCGTCGCTGGGTCAAAATCCTGGAACTCCCTTCCTAACAGCACTGTGGGCGAACCGTCACCACACGGACTGCAGCGGTTCAAGAAGGCGGCTCACCACCACCTTCTCGAGGGCAATTAGGGATGGGCAATAAATGCCGGCCTTGCCAGCGACGCCCACATCCCGTGAACGAATAAAAAAAAAATAAACACCAGCATAGACCAATTGGGCCGAATGGCCTGTTTCTGTGCTGTAAATTCTATATAATTATAGAAAGGACATTAAAGCATAGAGTGTATAGTGTAGATGTACCAGGATGATGCCAGGGATGGGAAACTATAGTTATGAGGGGACACTTGAGATACTGGGACTATTTCCACTGGTACAGAGAAGATTTGTGAAGGGTTTTGTTAGCGGGTTTAGGAATTTCACTGCTATTAGTTGTGGTATAATTTCTTTGAGAAAGGGTAGTTGGAGTGCTTTGGAATGCTTTGCCACAAGGAGTGGTTGAGGCAGACTGTTGCATCTTTTAAGGGCAAACTGGATAAGCGTTTGAAGCAGAGGAAGATCCAGGGCAATGGGGAGAGAGTGGAGCAGCGAGATTTAGTTTTGGATTGCTCCAGCAAAGAGCTGGCACCAGGTGTGATGGATCCAATGGTGACCTCCTGCGCTGTAAATTTCATGGTTCCATTAAAAAAAAATTAACATTTATCATCCTTCATGATGTGACTGTAATCTGTTGGCAGAAACTGTTTGGTTTCCTGTGGGAATATGTTGGGGAGCTGGCAACCACGCAGCCAGCAGAGCTGAAGACAATTGACAGGATGGTGCCGTAAGTATGAGACAGTCTTAGGGGGATTGTAGATTTTTAATTTTATTGTTAGATACTTGTTTATATATTTAGGTATATATTACATGTCGGGAAAATTTTCTCTTCCCATAGAATTCAGTCTGTTCTTTATTTTGCCATTTTTCTGTATTGTTGGGTTGGCGTGAAATTTTAAACTAAGATCAGACAGCCAGTAAAAAAATGACAAGTGCAGTTTGAAAATCACTTCTTTTTTAAATTTAAAAAAATTAGCTGAGTTTTTTTTTATCCAGTAAATTGCAGGAAAGTACCAGGTTTAATCCCTGGTCTGTCCCGAGTTGGCCAGGATTAGCCTGGGCAGCGTTAAGAGTTCCACAATTAGCCTAAGTACTATTGTATTGGGGAGGGGAGAATGCCACCCCTGGCATCGCCCTGCTATGCACCACTCAGTGGGAATTTTTTTTTTAACGTCAAGGACTAAGAAGGGAGCTGTAACTCTGTTGGGAGTTACAATCCTCATGTTCAAATCTCTCCATGGCCTCGCCCCACCCTATCTCTGTAACCTCCTCCAGCTCTGCAACCCTCCGAGATCTTTGCATTCCTTCAATTCTGGCCTCTTGCGCATCCCCGATTTTCATTGTTCCACCATTGGCGGCCGTGCCTTCAGCCATCTAGGCCCTATGCTCTGGAATTCCCTCCCTAAACCTCTCTGCCTCTCTACCTCTCCTCCTTTACGATGCTCCTTAAAACCCACCTCTTTGACCAAGCTTTTGGTCACCTGTCCTAATGTCCCCTTGTTTAGCTCAGTGTCAATTATTGCCTGATTACGCTCCTGTGAAGCGCTTTGGGACGTTTTAGTGCGTTAAAGGTGCTATATAAGTGCAAGTTGTTGAGTTTATTATAGACTGCTGAACTGTGGAAGGGAGTCAGAAAGTAGTAAATTCAAGTCCCACTCCAGAGACTTGAGGACATAATCTAGGCTGACCCTCCAGTGCAGTACTGAGGGCAAGCTGCACTGTCGGAGGTGCAGTCTTTTGGATGAGACATTAAACTGAGGCTCTGTCTGCCCTTTCAGGTGTACATAAAAAATTCCATGGCACTATTTTAAGGAAGAGCAGGGGAGTTCTACTCCCTTCAAGGGATCAAGGGACATGGGGTAAAAGCGGGAACAGGGTACTGAGTTAGACGATCAGCCATGATCATTTTGAATGGCGGAGCAGACCTGAAGGGCCAAATGGCCTACTCTTGCTCCTATTTTCTATGTTTTCTATGTTTCTCCTTTGGTTCTTCCGGTGGGAATCCTTGGTTTCCATTCCCTCGATCTCCATTTGCCCACCAATGAAAACAATCTTTCACTATTTGCCCACAGAAGGTCCCCAGGTTTCACTCACCCCTTTACTGGCTGCTCCTCTCTCAGTGCCACATCCACTCACCACGTTGCTGCTGCTGCTCCTCCAGGCTCTGCAGGAAAAGCTGATCCCTACGCCCACCCCCAACCCATTCTCCTCCCTGTTTCAGCCCCAACCCCCAGTCCCTTTCTCTCCCCTGTTCCGCAGTCCCCTTCTCTCCCCTGACCTCCCATCCCCTGTCTTCCTCGCTCCCGAGCCCCCATCCCCCAATCTTCATCCCTCCCCATCAGCTGATCAAACGAGAAATTCTCCGATGGCTCAGCTGCTGAAGGCAGTGAATTGTTGAGCCGTATGGATCGGGAAAGTCCCAGGTTAGATTCTTTCACACCTGTGCTGATATCAGCCAGGGTGACGATTGGCCTTCGTGCCCGTTAGATTCCAGCTCCTGATCGCTGTCAAGCAACTATTCTGGGTACACACCTGCAGAGGAGGACAGAAAGTGGCTCGGCTGTGATGCCCCCTAAGGTCGGTTGGTCATTCAGCTTTTCGCTTTAATTAAGGCTACTCGGGTGAGTTACTGGAGGGCCGCAACTGACATGGAACCATACCCCAGTAAGCAGCTGAAGGGAGTATGAAGATTTACATGAAATGCACAGCACAGAAACAGGTCATTCAGCCCAACTGGTCCATGCATGTGTTTATGCTCCACATGAGCCTCCTCCCATCCCTCTTCATCTAACCCTATCAGCATAACCTTCTATTCCATTCCCCCTCATGTGTTTATCTAGCTTCCCCTTAAATGCATCTGTGTTATTCGCCTCAATTACTCCTTGTGGTAATGAATTCCACATTCTCACCACTCTTTGGGTAAAGAAGTTTCTCCTGAATTCCCTATTGGATTAATTAGTAACTATCTTATATTTATGGCCCCTAGTTTTGGCCTCCCCTGTAAGTGGAAACAACTCCTCTACATCTACCCTATCAAACCCTTTTATAATGTTAAAGACCTGTATTAGGTCACCCCTCAGCCTTCTCTTTTCCAGAGAAAAGCGCTCCAGCCCGTTCAATCTTTCCTGATAGGGGTAACCTCTCAGTTCCAGTATCATCCTTGCGAAGAGGAAGCTAACTATGAGAAATGTTTGCATTATGCGCAAGCATGTGCACACACACATGCGCAGCTTTCCATGCTCATTGGAATTTTGTTCATGACTTTTTTATTTGCAGCCAGTTGTATGACCTATCCCAGATGTTCCCTGAAGCTGCATGCAGCTGTGTTCAATCAACCCTTCGACAAAGTGTGCAGGAACTGGAGGACCAGCTGCAGGCCAAAGGTCGGGCCACGTTTCCTGGATTAGACAAGGTAAACCTATCTGCATGCCTGCTTGAAGGCGCATCCTGAATATTGTATGAATAGGGCCTTTAAGTACCAAGATAAGTACAGATGAAGCAGTGTTGACCCATTTAGCTCAGCCTTCCATAAAAACTGATAGTCCACCCATCACACCATCTAACTGCCTCTTGTGCTTCAGAGTGCTTTGCCTCCACTACCCAGGCTACCATTCCATATATCGATCACTCTGGAGAAGTGCATCCTGAAATTAACTTTTTCAAGTTTATACCTATATTCCCATTGTCCTGCAATAGTTTATAACTTGAAATAGTGCTCAGGATTTTCTATTCCACTTGGCCTTGTATATCTCTGTAAAGTCTCCTGTTGTTCACCTTCTTTCAAATCTGAACAGTCCAAGTCCTTAAAAGGAAATTGATGTTTTCCAGAAGCAGGGGGACTTGAGTCACTTTACCGAAATTGATACAACTCATACAGAGCTTGGAATACATTGAGGATGAAATCATCTTTAGAGTGGCACATAAACAGAACCAAAATCCTGATTTGAAGTATGTTGGGGCAAAATCGCCACTGTGACTATTTCAAATAAATATTAATTTCTCTCTCTTTAGGTGTTAGCCGTGGGTAGCACTCTCACCTCTGAGTTAGAAGGAGGTGGATTCAAGTCCCACTCCAGAGACTTGAGGACATAATCTAGGCTGACACTCCAGTGCAGTACTAAGGGCAAGCAACACTGTCGGAGGTGCCGTCTTTTGGATGAGACATTAAACTGAGGCTCTGTCTGCCCTCTCAGGTGTACGTAAAAAATTCCATGGCACTATTTTAAGAAAGAGCAGGGGAGTTCTACTCCCTTCTCCCAGTGGGAATCCTTGGTTTCCAGTCCCTAGTTCTCTATTCGCCCACCAATGAAAACAATCTTTTACTATAGGTAAGGTCCCCAGGTTTCACTCACCCCTTTACTGGCTGCTCCTCTCTCAGTGCCGCAACCACTCACCATGTTGCTGCTGCTGCTCCTCCTGGTTCTGCAGGAAAAGCTGGTCCCTACGCCTACCCCCACCCCATTCTCCTCCCCGTTTGAGCCCCAACCCCCAGTCCCCTTCTCTCCCCCGATCTCCCATCCCCTGCCTTCCTCGCTCCCGAGCCCCCATCCCCCATCCCCCAGTCTTCATCTCTCCCCATGAGCTCCCATTCCCCAGTCTCTATCTCTGTCCCCAAGCTCTATTTCCCCAGTCTCCATTTCTCTCTCCAAGTCCTCATTCCCCAGTCTCCGTCTCTGCAACCAAGCCCCTGTTCCTCAGTCTTCCTCTTGCCCCGGTCCGATTTCAGAGCACCCCCCCCCCCCCCGCCGACTTCTGACTCCCGATTTCCCCCACGCCCCAGCCAGTCACAGATCTCAGTAGGTGACGGTTCTGAGCAGTATCCAGTGACTAGCTCCGTGGAAAAGTCTGGGAGATGATTCTCTTTAAAATTAATGCGGTTTAACCCCACCCCCGTTCTGACTCCCAACACAAGCTAACAGTCAGTAATTATTTACAGTACCCCACATAAGTGTCTGTTGTTCAAGTGTCTGTTGCACTGCAGCGGGAAATTTAAATCACTGATCTCCCAGGCTGCTGAAGGCTGCGCTCGGTATAGGAATTACCAATTCCGGGAAACTCCCTGTCATTCTGGGAGGGTTGGGAACCCTAAGCCGCAGTGTTATGTGGAAAGGTAACATTGCAGGTTTGTATCCACAAGAGTCAAAAGGTATTGAGTTCCTAATGCTGCTTTGGATTATTACGGTGCATCTCAGCACCACTAATGGTTCAGTGGGTTGTCCATTGAGTAGCTGAGCTATGTACGCAAGGACAGTCACTAGTCTGTGCTGAGTTAGCTGATCTCACCCCGAGCATCGATAGGGGTGCTACCTTTGGCCTCAGCACCCCTGTTGAAGGAGGAGAATCTGTCTCCTGGTTGTTATCCAACAATACCTTTATGGACATGGAGGATAGGATCAGGCTTGGCTGTGATGGCCCTGCAGTCGAGTAGCCTTCCAATGCTGTTGAGGCTCACGCGTGAGGAGTGGCTAACTGAGTGAGGGTGCTCGTCGTCCCTTTCACCTTTCCCCAGCAAGCGAGTCAATGTCTTCAGGAGGGGAGCATACTGGCAATGAAAAGAATGAGTAAAATCTCTGTCCTCAAGTAACTCACTGCTACCGATGGAGATGAAATTAATTTTGTGTTCACTGACCTTTAGGATGAATGCGGCAGCAGAAATCTGTTTCCATCATGACTTTCTATCGTTGATGCAGAGTTTGCGTTTTCTTTCAGCTGGTTTACCTAAATGTTACAGCGGCTCTGTTTCCCACCTCTGATTTCCGACACGCAGTGGTGACCCCTGCACTGGTATACATGAGTCAGATGGTCACCAAGGTAGGTACAGAGTCCTGCATTTACTCCAGGCCCTGTTACGTAGAATTTACAGCACAGAAAATAGGTGAAAATAGTACCAGTATCTCAAGTCTCTCCTTATAACTAGTTTCCCATCTCTGTCATTATGCTAATGAATCTATGCTCTACTCTCTCTATTGCTTTAATGTCGTTTCTATAATGTGGCACTTAAAACTGCACACAGTGCTCCTAAACACTGTTTTGTACAAATTTATCACTACTTCTTTCCTCTTGTACTCTCGTAGAATCATAGAATGGTATGGCACAGAAGGAGGCCAATCCAGCCTGCCCCTCTTTATAAACCCCAAAACGCTGTTGGCCTTTTTTACAGCTGTATCTACCTGCGCTCGCACTTTTATCGAATGATGGATTTGAAACCCTAGGTATCTGCTCATCCGCACCCTTCAGTGTCTAAATCATGTACCAAATCTTTCAGCTCGTAGGGAAAGGATGTTACAAAGGGGTTGCTGATGTAGGAAGTAGAAATGTTGTGTTGTGGATTTTTAGAAATTGGGTCATGTGGTTGGGGCAGAGCAGAGAGCTTTACCCATATCTGGCCATGTTACATCTGAATTAAAGAGTGCTCAATTCCAATGGTGGGTGGCATAAGCAGAAGAAATAACTTCTGTTGTTCACTCACCACAGACATATAAAGATAGAATTATTCAGACCCCGCATTTCTGCCTGAGGCGATTTATCAAATAACCTTTGGTATTTTGCATCCTTGTGTTATCTTTGGAACAGACCATTTCGATTTGGCTACCTTATGCAGAGGGTGGTGAGTGCATAGAACAGGCTGTCAGAGCAGGTGGATTTGTGTCATCAAATTCAAGGGGCTCTGGATAGATATGTGGCAGAGAAGGCGACTGGCGGATATAATATGTAGAGTCGTTAATGGTATTTATTGAGCTTTTAGGACTGTCCAGGTGAGCAGTAGTGGTGTCTCCTGGTCCTGTACCCTCGTATTCCTGTCATTTATTTTGAAAATGCTGCTTCTGCTTCTACCACCGTTTCTGATAGGACATTCCAGAGGGTTGTGACGACATGGAACACCCTACTCATGGTGGAAACAGAATCCACGTTATCTTTTAAATGGGAAGTGGATAAATATTTGGAAAAGAAACACAAATCTTTGAAGGTGGCAGGACAAGTTGAGAAGGTTGTTTTTAAAAAAAAGTATACGAGATCCTTGGGTTTATAAACAGGTGTGAAGTATAAAAGCAAGGGAGTTATGCTAAACCTTTATAAATAACTGGTTAGGCTTCAGCTGGAGTACTGTGTCCAATTCTGGGCACCACACTGTAGGAACGATGTCAAGGCCTTAGAGGGGGTGCAGAGGAGATTTACTAGAATGGTACCAGGGATGAGGGACTTCAGTTATGCAGAGAGACTGGAGAAGCTGGGGTGGTTCTCGTTAGAGTAGAGAAGGATAAGAGGAGATTTAATAGAGGTGTCCAAAATTGTGAAGGGTTTTGACAGAGTAAATAGGGAGAAACTGTTTCCACTGGCAGGAGGGTCGGTAACCAGAGGACACAGATTTAAGATACAGGCGTAGTGCCGGAGGATTGGAGGACTGCTAACGTTGTACCATTGTTTAAAAAGGGAGCAAAGGTTAGACTGAGTAATTACAGGCCAGTCAGCCTAACCTCGGTGGTGGGCAAATTATTGGAATCAATTCTGAGGGACAGGATAAACTGACACTGAGAAAGGCACGGACTAATCAAGGACAGTCAGCACGGATTTGTTATGGGGAGGTCGTGTCTGACTAACTTGATTGAATTTTTCGAGGAGGTGACAAGGAGGGTCGATGAGGGTAGCGTAATTGATGTAGTCTACATGGATTTTAGCAAGGCTTTTGACAAGGTCCCACATGGCAGATTGGTCAAAAAAGTAAAGGCCCATGGGATCCAAGGGAATGTGGCAAATTGGATCCAAAACTGGCTAAGTAGCAGGAAGCAAAGGGTAATGGTCGACGAGTGTTTTTGTGACTGGAAGGGTGTTTCCAGTGGGGTGCTGCAGGGCTCAGTACTAGGTCCTTTGCTTCTTGTGGTGTACATTGACGATTTGGACTTAAATGTAGGGGGCATGATTATGTATTTGCGGATGACACAAAGATAGGCCGTGTGGCTGATAATGAGGAGGAAAGCTTTAGACTGCAGGAAGATTAAATGGACTTGTCAGATGGGCAGAAAAGTGGCAAATGGAGTTCAATCCGGAGAAGTGTGAAGTAATGCGTTTGGGGAGAGCAAACAAGGCAAGGGAATACACAATAAATGGGAGGATACTGAGAGGTGTAGAGGAAATGAGGGACCTTGGAGTGCTTGACTACTGATCCCTGAAGGTAGCAGGGCAGGTAGATAAGGTGGTTAAGAAGGCATATGGAATGCTTTCCTTTATTAGCTGACGCATAGGATATAAAAGCAGGGATGTTATGCTGGAACTGTATAAATCACTGGCTAGGTGACAGCTTGAGTACTGTGTACAGTTCTGGTCACCACATTACAGGAAGGATGTAATTGCACTAGAGAGGGTGCGGAGGAGATTTACGAGGATGTTGCCAGGACTGGAGAATTTTAGCTATGAGGAAAGATTGGATAGGCTGGGGTTGTTTTCCTTGGAACAGAGGAGGCTGAGGGGTGATTTGATTGAGGTGTTTAAAATTATGAGGGGCCTAGATAGGAAGGACCTATTTCCCTTAGCGGAGGGGTCAATAACCAGGGGGCATAGATTTAAAGTGATTGGTAGAAGGATTAGAGTGGAAGTGAGGAAAATTTTTTTCACCCAGAGGGTGGTGGGGGGTCTGGAACTCACTGCCTGAAAGAGGTAGAGGCAGAAACCCTCAACTCATTTTTAAAAAAAATACCTGGATGTGCACCTGATGAGCCGTGACCTGCAGGGCTACGGACCAAAGGCGGGAAAGTGGGATTAGGCTTCTCAGGATACGATGGGCCAAATGGCCTCCTTCTGTGCCGTAAATTTTCTATGATTCTAAGATAATTGGCTAAAGAACCAGGGGGGAGATGAGGAGAATGTTTTTACTCCAATGGGTTGTTATGATCTGGAACGCATTGCCTGAAAGGGTGATGGAAGCAGATTCAAAGTAAATTTCAAAAGGGAATTAGATGTATATCGGAAAAGGAAAAGTTTGCAGGACTATGGGGAAAGAGCGGGTTGTGGGAATTGGATAGTTCTTTCAAAGAGCCGGCACAGGCACGATGGGCGGAAGGGCCTCCTTTTGTGCTGTGAGATCCTATGAAAAATTGAAAAGATCAGGGGAATGGAACAGATGGTTAGCTCAGAGAACTGGCACAGGCATGAAGATCTCCTCCTGTGTTGTACAGTTCTATGATTCATCCTCATGTCTTTATTGTACATCTGCTCCTCTGACTCCATATTAAGGCTTGTCTTCCACTCTACCATCAGAAGCTGAGCATTCGGCACTGAAATTTTAATTTCTATCCCAAAAACCACTTCACCTCGTTGCCCCTCACCCTGCCTTTGGAAACCTCTTGTCTTTCCTTTCCCACCCCCCCCCCCCCCCCCAGATTCCCTCCTCTTGCTCACCGCCCACTTTTCCCTCCTCATTTAAACTTTTGTTGCACTTGGAACGTTAGCAAATGGATGTCGTCGTATTTATGTCTTCAAACCCGTCCTTGCACTTACCGTATTGTATTTGTTGGTGTTTCCTGTAAACCAGTGTTCCATTACCTCACTGCGGGATGTGGCTGCTGGACTCTTCATGTGCTGCATCTTCCTGGACTATGTTTCGCTTTCAAAGCGGTTTATTCCCGAGGTCGTCAACTTCCTGCTGGGAATTCTTCACATGGCCATGCCCAGTAAAGGCACCTTGGGTAGGTGTGCATGGTTGCGTTCTTCCTTTCCTCATTGGCATATCTCTCTCTCTCACACTCTCTCACACTCTCTCACTCTCTCTCACACTCTCTCACTCTCTCTCTTTCACACTCTCTCTCTCTCTTTCACACTCACTCTCTCTCTTTCACACTCACTCTCTCTCTTTCACACTCACTCTCTCTCTTTCACACTCACTCTCTCTCTTTCACACTCACTCTCTCTCTTTCACACTCACACTCACTCACTCTCTCACACTCTCACACTCACTCTCTCTCTCACTCTCTCACACTCTGTGTCTGTCTGTCTGTCTCTCTCTCTCTCAAAGAAATGTGAAAGATAAGAGGCACCTGTCTGTACTCGGGCGGGGAAAAACATTGCAGCCCTGGATTAATGTCGATGGGTTTCTCACTGCAGGGTACACGCTGGTGCCACCTTTTAAACCGGCTGGGAAAAACTCCGACCTGCTCGTGGTGAAAGATAAAAAGGCTGCGGAAACGTGGGAAATGAAACCCTTGCCAATGACCAGGATACAGGGGGTGGAACACCTAGATGAATTACAAACAGCACACTTCAGGTGAGTGCTGGCCTGCATTTCATTGCTCAAACAATTACCTACGACTGACTGGCGGAAGGGTCGGTAACCAGCTTTAAGATAATTGGCAAAAGAACCAGCTGGGAGAGGAGGAGAAATTTTTTTTATGCGGCGAGTTGTTATGATCTGGAACGCACTGCCTGAAAGGGTGGTGGAAGCAGATTCAATAGTAACTTTCAAAGGGGAATTGGGTATATACTGGAAAAGGAAAAATTTGCAGAGCTATTGGGAAAGAGCAGGGAAGTGCGACTCATTGAATAGCTTTCAAAGAGCCGGCACAGGCACGATGGGCCGAATGGCCTTCTGTGCTGTATCGTTGTATGACTGGTTCTACCTTTCTCTTTCCTTTCCCGTTTTCACCCCTCGCTTTCGGAAGGTGTTGAGGTTCTTACCAGGGTACCCTTTTGCTCTAAGGCAACCCGCCCAAGTGGCTATTATTCATGTGCGAGCTTTTGACGTTGAGAGGTGACAGGCTATCCAACTACGGAGGGCAGCGCAGTAAATTACCTGCGGCTGCCCGAACCTCATGGAACCGGCAAGCGGTCAGCTCCCCCTTTTGAGAGAGATGGGTAGAAAATCGGCAAGAATTTAAAAACAAAATGCATCCCCGGTGCAGGAAAGCTACTGTAATCCAGTAAGGGTTAAAAGAATTGTGACTTTAATAATATGCATTATTCATTGGATCGAACTGATTGAATTTTCTTTCACTCCCGCTGCAGGTTCTCCTGCGTAGCATTGTGTTTCAATCTGTGCAAGCGGTGTTCCTCCATGTATAGGTCACTACCTGCATTTCAGGAAATAATTCGTCCACTGAAAATCCTTCTCACCTCGCATCTACCTGTGAACGATTATCCCGCGCAGATCCAGGTAGGAAGCTGGTTCCATCTCTGTCCAGGCGTTTACTGCCCATGGGTTTCCTTGGTAACTGGTTGGACAGTATTACATTACGTAGAATTTACAGCATAGAAATAGGCCATTCGGTCCAACTGGTCTACGCTGGTGTTTATGCTTCACCCGAGCCCCCTCCCACCCCTCTTCATCTAACGCAATCAGCATAACCTTCTATTCCTTTCTCCCTCATGCACTTATCCAGCTTCCCCTTAAATGCATCTATGTTATTCGCCTCAACTACACCTTGTGGTAGCGAGTTCCACATTCTAACCACTCTCTGGGTAAAGGAGTTTCTCCTGACTTCCTTATTTGATTTATTAGTGACCAACTTATATTTATGACCTCTGGTTTTGGGCTTCTCCAATAAGTGGAAAACATCTCTACGTCTACCCGATCAAACCCCATCGTAATTTTAAAGACCGCTATTAGGTCACCCCTCAGCCTTCTCTTTTCTGAAGAAAAGAGCCCCAGCATATACATGGAATTACATCAAGTCCACGGCACAGAGACAGGCCATGCGGCCCAACAGCTCTGTGCCAGTCTTTACGCCCCCACACGAGCCGGCTCCTCCCAACCCCTCTTCATCTCACTCTATCAGCGTAACCTTCTATTCCTTTCTCCCTCGTTGCTTTCTGCGTTTTCAGACCGACACACAAATATTTGCCACGGAGGTTTGAAGTGGTGACCCCCTCCTCCCCCAACTGTGACAAATAGCTGAGAAATTCTGACTGAAAACTCATATCTTCTTTCACCTCTCGGTGCAAAATAATTCGGCCGACCTGTTGGAAATGGAAGGGCGAGGCGGCCAAGATGGCCTTTCGTTTGAGTTACGAGGGTGATAGAAAAAAAAATCTACGTGCTTCTGTCGCTGTTTAAACCGACCTTATTCCTAATGTGTAGGAACTGTATCAGGAGGTCCTGGAGGAAGTTGAAGATAGGACGACGTGCTATCGGCCACTCGAGTTCGAAAAGAAGAAGCCGGTCCCCTTAAAACTGTTCACACCCAAAATAGTGGAAGTGTAAGTAGACTAAATTGCGCATTGTGCAGAGAGGCAGTCACGGCTGAATTGCATTAATGCAGGAGACCGTGAAGAAGTTCGACTCACGGGTTAAACTGTGTAATCGTGCACCTTCATGGTCCTTTAGGAAATCAACAACATTTAACTCTTCCAAGCGACGGTCACCATTTCAGTGAGCGAGCGGTCAATCTATGGGACAGGCTCCCTGGGGAGACGGTGGAGAGCAGTTTGTATTGATTCATTCAAATGCAAATCAGATAGATCTATTTCAGGGAATAACTTTTTGGGATACAGTATGTGAGTAATTTGAGACATGACCTGTAGTAAGTGTAACCTGCTTGGGAGGAATAAGGTAACTTTGGACCAATGGATCCCAAAGCTCTCCACCACTGGGGGTTTTCCTCACCTCATGTCTGGGTCTGCTGTAAACTAATTGATAGAGATTGATTGCTACAATTAGTCAACAACTCCTTCATCGTTGTATCATGCGACTACCAGGATGGTAGAAGGCGAACTAGATGGGCCTTGGTCTTTTTCCATCTAGTAATTCCTATAACAAGGTGGGGGAATGGATACAGGCTAAAGATGACGAGTTCAATTAAGGATAGATGTCAGGAAGAACGTCCTCACACAAAAAGGTTGGTCAACACTTGGAATGGCCTTCTGGGAAGGGTGGCGGAGGCGGAAACCAGAAGCTGCTTTTCCATTGGCGCCGTGTAATTTAGAATCTGGGAGACCAGCTCCTGTGAGTCGGCTCCCAGTGTATATGCTGATAAATGCTGTCTCTCCTGTCTTATGCTGACTCTCCTGCCCCTGCACCGGATTTGTAAGTCACGTGAAAACTGGGTCCACGGGTCTGCCGCCAGGACCGGCTGTGTAAGCACCAGGAACTGGTTCATGGAGCCAGTCTCCCAGAATCTGGATTAAACGACGTCTAAAAGTGGCTTTAGATTCATTCAGGAGCCAATTAGATGATGCGATGGGAGGAGGGGGCGGACCATGTTTTTTTTCCCCCTAAATCAATGAGTTAAAATGGGCCGAATGGCCCCCTTTTTCTCTCTATTTTATTCAACTGATTTTCCAGCAGTTTAACCTAGGAAGTGGGCTGTCTCGATGGCTCAGCAAGCTCACCTAGTGAGCCACTCAGACCAGAGAGACTCCGGGTTCGATTTCCGGTCCGTGCCGAGTTAGCTGATTTCAGCCGGGGTGGCGTTTGGAGGTGCCACAGCCTACTGCAGTACCCCTGAGTTAGGGAGGGGAGAACTGGCCAGGGTTCTGAGCACTGTTTGCTATCCCCTACTGGTAGTGCGCGGATGCCGGGTAAGGACAGGACCAGGCTCCCCTGTGCTTGAGTTGCCTGCTGAGATTCACCGTCACGGGTTACTTGGGATGGGTATCAGCAGGTGCCGGGTGCCCTTGCAGCCGAACACCAGCAAGGAGTCGATGCCTTCAGGGCGGGAGCAGCACGGGGTTTTTTTTTTTTCGCTATAACGGGATTGAATCTTGTGCTTCCAGCTCAGACTACGGACGGAAGCGAGGTGGCACCCAGCAGGAAAGGGAACGAATGAGGCTTGTCCACAAACACAAGCGGGAATTTAAAGGAGCCGTTCGAGAAATCCGCAAGGACGCACAGTTCCTGGCCAGGCAGAAGTTTTCCGATATCATGGAAAGGTAAGCGTTCAGTGACATAGTTCTGTACTGGGTACAAGAAAGAAAGATGACCTGCCTTTATTTTTTTTTGAGGTTTGAAAATAAAAAGCAAGAACGTGCATTTACTCAGCGCCTTTCACAACCTCAGGATGTCCCAAAGCTCTTTACAGCCAATGAAGTACTTTTGAAGTGTAGTCACTGTTGTAATGTAGGAAATGGGGCAGCCAATTTGCACAAAGCAAGCTCCCACAAACAGCAATGAGATAATGACCAGATAATCTGGGGGGTTTTTTAGTGATGGTGGTTGAGGGATAAATATTGGCCCGGACTCCGGGGAGAATTTTCTTGCTTTTCTTCAGATTAGTACCATGGGGATGTTGTACGTCCACCTGAGAGGGCAAACGGGGCTTCGGTTTAACGTCCTAAAGATGGCACCTCCGACGGTGCAGCACTCCCTCAGTACTGCACTGGGCTGTCAGCCTAGATTATATGTTCAAGTCTCTCGAGTAGGACTTGAACCCATGACCGTCTGACTCCGAGATGAGAGTGCTACCATGCTACCTTGGCTGACACCTAAATGATACGGCTTGAATGATCTGAGCCTTTGGATAATGTTCCTGATCCCCCCCCCCCAACCCAGTTCATGTTTATTTTTTTACTATTTAATGTGGCTAACTCAGATTAGGGCCTTGAATTACAAGGCATTTTATTCCTTTAGCATTTTGGATATAAACATTTTCTCTTGCTCACACCTAAACTGTTTCCATAATTAAATTTTTCACCTTCCAAACGTCATTATGATTTGACATACAGTTGACAACTGGATAAATCGTGTCCACCTGGACTGAAAAGCCTATGGTGCAGACTGTGATATTAGTGCAAAATCAGGCACAGTGAAAGGCTAAAGCAGGCTGTTAAACACTTTGTTCTGTTTGTGTAGCGGTCAGATTACATTCGTGCTTACTATAATTTTGTAGGGATGCAGAGAGGAAGAGGAAGGTGAAGATGTTGTTCCACAATCTGGCCACCCAGGAGGGCGAGTGGAAGGCTATGAAGAGGAAGAAGAGGAAATTCTGAGAGCCTCGACCTTTCACCAGGGAGAGTGCCGCTGTCTGTAACTGAGGGGGATGCTGCCTATGATCGTCACACACTCCCGACGAAGCGGCGCAGAACAAATATCGTGCTTTAAAACTTTCCAGGGTGGAGCTATGTAAATTGAACTGTGCAAAGTATTAAATAAAACTTCACAGGTCCAATCCCACCCTTCATCGCGATGGGCTTCGACAGGACACTGAGGTATTGAGCATTTTAGTCGACATCCAATTAATGGCAGACGCAAGGGGTGAATATTACGCAGAGGATTGCTCCAGAGTGATTCTCCAGGGTTCACAGCACAATGGCCAATGCCAGCTGTAAGGTTACTGTGCAGTGAGCCAATGTTTTTTTTTGATGGGAACACAAGCTCTTGTTTTTTTAAAAAATGCAAATGCTGAAAATCTGAAATAAAAGCAGAAAACACACGAATTGCACAAAAGGGTCAGTCGATGTCTCTATCCAAAACAGTGACCTGGGTTTATCTGTTCGGATGTTGATGGACCTGCTGTGCATTTCTAACATAGTCTGTTTTTATTTACAAAATGGTACAAGCATTCCCTCAAGGTTGATCACAGTTATGTTTTATCTTCTAGTTAAGCTCATTCAGATAACCTGTAACGGATACTTAACTGGACTCGAGTGATGTGCAGGTTGACATGAATTCTTACTGCACTCAGGAGCGATGTGCAGGTTTAAGTGAAACTTGTTCAGGAGTTAATAGTTCTGCTGGTTCACTTGCAGGGTGTGTGCTGTTGGCTCTGTCCCATTCTGCAGTATTGCATTATATTGTACATACAGATGGGGAATGTAATAGTGAATAACTGTGAATAATTGCTAGGAATACATTGCAAAGTAAGGTGTGCATGGTGCTGGCTAACACAGAATGGCTTGAGTGACAGCTTGAGTATCCGGGGTCCTATGTTTGTGAAGATCTTACCAAAGCTCAGTGTAATCGGGTCCATGAGAAACTCTATTGAAACTAGGCAACCTTTTCCTACTGAAAATCCTGGTTGAAGATGACTACGAGATCTTCACTGCAGATCATTGCCTCCAATAACTATTTGTGTTTCAACATCGGGGGTAACACCCAAAGTGAATCTGGACGTGAGCAGCAAATTTTAGCATTCGTTTTTTGTAGAACTATATAAATAAAACTGACACATATTTGGATATATTGTCTGCTGAAAATTATTTCTTAGCCTGAGTCATTTATATATGAGATAAAAATTAAAGAAAGAACTTGCATTTATATAGCACCTTTCTTGACCTCAGGGCGTCCCAAAGCGCTTTACAGCCAGTGAAATACTTTTGAAGTGTAGTCACTCTTTGTAATGTAGGAAAACGCAGCAGCCAATTTGCGCACAGCAAGGTCCCACAAACAGCAATAAGATTATTACCAGATAATCTGTTTTAGTGATGTTGGTTGAGGGATAAATATTGTCCAGGACACCAGGGAGAACTCCACTGCTCTTCTTCAAAATAGTGGCTGTGGGATCGTTTACATCCACCTGAGAGGGCAGACGGGGCCTGGGTTTAACACCTCATCCAAAAGATGACACCTCCGACAGTGCAGCACTCCCTCAGTACTACACTGGTGTCAACCTGAATTATATGCTCTGTTCTCTGAAGTTGGGCTTGAGCCCATGACCTCTGACTCAGAGGCAAGAGGGCTACCCACTGAGTCAAGGTGTAATCCTGTGCCCTCTTGTTCTACTGCCATGGTTTAGCTTGAAATAGTGTTTGGGTCTAAGGCTCCGATACCGAAAGATAATTGCTGCCAGTTGGTATAATGTGTGTTTTGGTGTGGCATTGGTGGCTCGCACTGGATTGGGAAGGGGACATGTTGTCTGAGGTGCTTTGCCAGTTGGCTTTCATGGCGAAGCCAAAGGTTGGGTTCTTGGGTCAAGCCCACTTCCAAGACTTCAGGCCAACAATACAGTTCATAGAATCATAGAAAGGTTGCAGCACGGAAGGAGACCATTCAGCCCATCAAGTCCGTGCCGGCTCTATGCACGAGCAATCCAGCTAGTCCCACTCCCCCGCCCTATCACTGTAGTCCTGCACATTTTTTCATTTCAAGTAGTTATCCAGTTCCCTTTTGAAGGCCATGATTGAATCTGCCTCCACCGCTCCCTCGGGCAGTGCATTCCAGATCCCAACCGCTCGCTGCGTAAAAAAGATTTTCCTCGTATCACCTTTGGTTCTTTTGCCAATCACCTTAAATCTATGTCCTCTGGTTCTTGACCCTTCCACCAATGGGAACAGTTTCTCTCTCTTTACTCTCTCTAGACCCTTCATGATTTTGAATACCTCTATCAAATCTCCTCGCAACCTCCTCTGTTCCAAGGAGAACAATCCCAGTTTCTCCAGTCTATCCACGTAATTTAAGTCCCTCATTCCTGGAATCATTCTAGCAAATCTCTTCTGCACCCTCTCTAAGGCCTTCACATCTTTCCTGAAGTGCGGGGTGCCCAGAACTGGACACAGTACTCCAGTTGTGGTCGAACCAGTGTTTTATAAAGGTTCATCATGACTTCCTTGCTTTTATACTCTATGCCTCTATTTATAAAGCCCAGGATGCTTTTTTAACCGTTGTAGTATGAACTCACCCCAAGGCGATATTTAGTGATCTGATCTGTTAATCACTCACTTTATACAAGTTTCTGCTCTCTTGTATCGTGCATCTTTAGATGTAGAATTATCAATAGCTGTTCTGCCTGCATATTCAGGTTTTTAAACCAAACTCCGACACAGTGGAGGTAATATCCCACTTTCCAGCATACATTGAGGTTCACTATAACTACATTTTCAGAGCTGGTATGAAATATTTTACGAATATTGCAGAGGAGATGTCAGGAAGCACATCTTCACACATAGGGTAGAGGAAATCTGAACTCTTTTTTTCCCCCCACCCCCCAAAAAAAAAGTTTTTGCTGGGGGTCAATTGAAAATTTGAAAATTAAGAGGGATAGATTTTTGTAAGGCAAGGATATTATGGGATATGGAGCCAAGGCAGGTAAATGGAATTGAGGTGCAGATCAGCCATGACCTAATTGAATGGAGGAACAGGCTCGAGGGGCTGAACGGCCTTCTCCTGTTCTGATGTTCCTGACTAGGAAGTTCTTCAGACTAAGGGTTACCAACTTGGATAGTGGAGGCAAAACCCTTGGGATAATTGAAGAGCCAACTGGATGCTGTGACAGGGCGGGGTGGGCTGTACGTATGGCTGGACGGTTAAGCTAAGGTGTCGTCGTTTTCTGTGGCTTTCAGAGTCGCACTTGTTCTGGGAGTTCAAGGCCATGTCAGAAAGCCTGAACGGTTTGACCTGAAAAACCATTGTCTGATTTATTTTGTGCGTAGATTTTAAAAAAAAATTCTCAGAGCTCAGGAGCTGCCAGAAGCGTTCAAAGAAGAAACAGCCAAAGTGTGGTAGTTGTGCTGTCACGTTAAGCTTTATTGGTGCAGGCACCGGCTCTCCTGTTAATTGCTGTCGCATTCATTTTACATCACTCACATCAAAGCACCCAGGGCATACGTTTCAAGACGATACAATGTAGAGTTATTAAACTGTAGTACTTGTGTACATCGCTCAGCCTAGGCACTCTTGCAGAAAACCTCCTCATTTTGTTAACACTTAACATTTTTTTTTTAAATTGAGATCATTCGAACTATGAGATATTAAGACTGGATGGGCTCCCACTGTTTCATCTGAGGTGCGGATGTGATGTCTCTCATGGGTCCTCGGGCGCTTCTCTTAGGCAGTCACTTTGTGGGCCGTGTGGGTTTCTACTTTACGAGTGATGGATTCCGTTTTCTTCTCTCTCGTAACAGCGGAAGCGCCTGCTTAAAAAAAAAATTAAATTAACTGAAACAGGTCGAGTCAAGGCGACAACAACAACGCTCGCAGATCTGCGGGCAGTCGGGGGGGGGGGGGGGGGGGTGGGGGAGATGCGCTGTAATACCAAAACAGTTTTTTATTTCGGCCCCAGGATGCATGTCCTTGCTCACCCATTTGCAGGAGAAAAAAAAGCTGCAGTGTCTCCCATCACACAGTCCCAACTGCTCCTTAAGTAACTTCAAACATCCGTTCAAAATGTTAAACGCTTGCTCCAACACAGTCCTTAAATTCGTCTTTCACCACTTTGAATCTTTGCCCCCCCCTACCCTTGTCCCCGATTTTAAAATTCTCACCCTCGTGTTCAAGTCCCTCCGTGGACTGGCCTCTTCCTTTCTCTGTAACACTGTCTGTGTCCGCTGGTTACCGACCCTCCTGCCAGTGGAAACAGTTTCTCCTGATTCAGTCTATCAAAACCCCTTCGTAATTTTGATATAACTTGCAAGCTTGTTTAAACATGTGAAGATGTGCTTATTTTTAAAGAGTGACACAGATCAAAGTAGACTAGATAATAAAACAAAGGAAAGCTTGAAGTGAGGAAAGGCCCATTTGGCCATTTCAGAACTGCTGTTTCCACAGTCCGGGGACGACAACCTCAATCGTAGATTTACTCCTGCCCAAAGATCTCTCTTCCCCCATCTATTGATCCCCTTCCCTCGACAGGGTATTGATCCAGTTTATTTATAAAAGGTACCGGTCGACCCGGAATTAACGGCCGGAAATTTCCTCGGAGCTGCTGCCGCTCCGCCTCCGTAACTACGACGTGAGTCCGCACTTAGGGTGAAGTTACGGCCAAATTCACGGCCAGCTACCTTTTCTGACCGTTCGTTCCAAATGTCAACCATCCTGCAGAGGGGGAAAAAAAATTCTTCTCATCTCTAGAGGCTGGTGAATTTTGTAGTTGTTGTCCAGGGGCGGAGATCGCAGCGTGGAGAAGGTAAGTGTCTTTATAGATAGTACTTGGTCCATGTGATCTCCTGGGCTGGTTTCAATCGCCCGAGGATGGTCGGAGAGGAATTTTCCAGAGTATTTTTTCCCTTATCGGCCCTGGGTTTTTTCTCTTTTTTTTTGGCCTCTCCCAGGAGATTACATGGGGGGAGGGGGGGGGGGGAAGAAGTGTCTAATCACGGTGTGGGGCAGGCTTGGTGGAGCAGCTGGTCTTTTCCTGCCCATCAATTTCTTATGTTCGTTTGTCCTTGAGTTCTATGCTCACTGGCGCAGGTGTGTGAATATTAAATAAAATGTACAGCACAGAAAAAGGCCATTCAGCCCAACTGGTCTATGCTGGTGATTATGCTCCACATGAGCCTCCTCCCTCACTAGTTCATCTAACCCTCTCAAAATAACCTTCTATTCCTTTCTCCCTCATGTACTTATCCAGCTTCCCCCCCAAATGCATCTATGTTGTCGCCTCAACTACTCCATGTGGTCGCAAGTTCCACATTCTCACCACTCTTTGGACAAAGAAGTTTCTCCTGAATTCCTTAATGGATTTATTAGTGACTATCTTACATTGATGACCCCTAGTTTTGGACTCCCGCACGAGCTTTCGCTACGTCTACCCTATCAAACCCTCTCGTAATGTTAAAGACCTCTATCAGGTCACCCCTCAGCCTTCTCTTTTCGAGAGAAAAGAGCCCCAGCCTGTTCAGTCTTTCCTGATAGGTAAAACCTCTCAGTTCCGGTATCGTCCTAGTAAATGTTTTTTGCACCTTCTCCAGTGCCTCTATATCCTTTCTATAATACGGAGAGCAGACCCGTTCACAGGACTCTAACCACGGCTATTGTGAGATTGGGCAAGGCTGGGGGTTGGGTACAGGTCGGATGATGAAAACCGTGGCTAAAATACAAACAAAAGAGCAAAGAAAGGCTACCTGTTGAGAGATAAAAAGGAGCCCAGCTCACGTGGCCACTTGACCCACCTGCAGACGTCCCGAGGGACAGTCCGAGCCGCTCCTCCTCCGCTTCCAGCAGCTTCCTGTAGGTGGCGATCTCGGCGTCCAGCTTCAGCTTGATGTTAAGCAGCTCCTGGTATTGCTGCAGATAACGCACCATCTCCGCTTTGGTTTCCCGCAGCTGGCACTCCAGTTGGGCGATGAGGCCCTGCAGGCTGGCCACTTTCTCCAGGTGAGCAGCCTCCATGTCCTCCAGCTGCTGCTCCAGGCACTGGTTGGCACTTCTTAGGGAGTTGATCTCACTCTGCAGGTCCACCACCTGCTGGCACAAGATGCTGATCTCGTCCTTCGTGCTCTGGATCTGGCCGTCGTACTTGGTGGCGTGCTGCCGGAGGCTGTCGAACTTGTTCTTGTACCAGGCCTCGGCGTCCTTGAGGTTCTTGGCCGAAATCTCTTCCATCTGCACTCGAACGGAACGCAAGGCAGCGGCGAGATCTGGGCGGGTGGAGTCCAGTTCCACCGAGACCTTGGACTCTTGGATCTGTCGGATCAGGTCAGCCACTTCTTCCTCGTGCATCTTCTTCAGGAAGGCGATCTCGGCCAGAAGCTGCTCAATGTTTCTCTCCAGGTCGGCTTTTTGCAAGGTGGCATCGTCCACGTCCTTCCGGAATTCTCTCAGGATCCTCTCCGCTTCATCTGGGAAGGTGAAACCAAATGTCTTATTTGATTTTATACTTCGTATAGCACACACATACACATACACAGACGCAGACGCACATATACACTGACACACGCACAGACACACACATACACTGACACACACACACACGCACACAGACACACACACAGACACACACATACACTGACACAGACACACACGCACACAGACACACACATACACTGACACACACACACGCACACAGACACACACACAGACACACATACACAGACACACGCACACAGACACACACATACACTGACACACACACAGACACACACGCACACAGACGCACACGCACACAGACGCACACATACACTGACGCACACACACAGACACACGCACACAGACGCACACATACACTGACACACGCACACAGACACACACGCACACAGACACACACGCACACAGACACACGCACACAGACACACACGCACACAGACGCACACATACACAGACACACGCACACAGACGCACACATACACTGACACACACACAGACACACATACACTGACACGCACACAGACACACATACACTGACACGCACACAGACACACATACACTGACACACACAGACACATACACTGACACATGCACACAGACACGCACACACAAACACACACTTACACTGACACACATACACTGACACACAGACACATGCATACATACACAAACTGACTCACAGACACGCACACATAGACACATACACTGACACACGCACAGACACACACATACACTGACACGCACACACAGCCGCGCACACAGACACACACTGACACACATACACATACACCGCACACATAGACACATGCACACACACAAACACACACCTACATCTATATAAAAGTCTTGTGTCGAGTGCCTGTTTACAAAGTGTCACACTTGCAAACCGTGCCTCACACTTGCACCCAATTGGCTCAAATATCATTCATAAAACAACAAATCACAACTGAACAGAGAGGGAACCCACCAATGAAATTATAAAAAAAACAGATTTAAAGAAAAAGAGGAAAACAGTTTGTCGGTTTCTTCTGAGCTGGATCCAGGAATTTACAAACAAATGCCAATGTTGGCAACAGCTGTTAGCCTCTCACTGATGGCAGAATGTGCCCCATTTACAGATAATGGGGCAAGTATATTGAGGGTGTTTAGTTCACTAACCCCGCTCCCCAATCTATACCGTGGTTGGGATCCAGAAAAGCGAAAGAAGAACATCATTGTGGTCTATGCCGGTGTTTATTCCTTGTCGTAGCGAGTTTCACATTCTCAACACTCTCTGGGTAAAGAATCATAGAAATCTATGGCACAGAAGGAGGCCATTCGGCCCATCGTGTCTGTGCCAGCAGGAAAAGAACCATCCAGCTTAATCCCACTTTCCAGCACTTGGTCCGTAGCCCTGGAGAAAGCCATTGCCTTCCAGCACTTCAGGTGCACAGCCAAGCACCTTTTAAATGAATTGAGGGTTTCTGCCTCTACCACCCTTTCAGGCAGTGAGTTCCAGACCCCCACCACCCTCTGGGTGACAAAAGTTTTCCTCAGCTCCCCTCTAATCCTTCTACCAATTACTTTAAATCTATGCCCCCTGGTTATTGACCCCTCTGCTAAGGTAAATATGTCCTCCCTATCCACTCTATCTGGGCCCCTCATAATTTTATATACCTCAATTAAATCTCCACTCTGTTCCAAAGAGAACAACCCCAGCCTATCCAATCTTTCCTCATAGTTAAATTTATCCAGTCCTGGCAACATCCTCGTAAATCTCCTTTGTATCCTCTCTAGTGCAATCACATCTTTCCTGTAATGTGTTGACCAGAACTGTACGCAGTACTCAAGCTGTGGTCTAACTGTGTTTTATACAGTTCTAGCATAACCTCCCTGCTCTTATATTCTGTGCCTCGGCTAATAAAGGAAAGTATTCCATATGCCTTCTTAACCACCTTATCTACCTGTCCTGCTACCTTCAGGGATCTGTGGACATGCACTCCAAAGACCCTCTGTTCCTCTACACCTCTCAGTATCCTCCCATTTATTGTGTATTCCCTTGCCTTGTTTGCCCTCCCCAAATCCATTACCTCACACTTCTCCAGATTGAATTCAATTTGCCACTTTTCTGCCCAAGTTTCTCCTGACATCCCTATTGGATTTATTAGTGACTATCTTATATTTATGGTCCCTAGTTTTGGACTCCCCCCACAAGTGGAAACATCTTCTCTACGTCCACCCTATCAAACCCTTTCATAGTTTTAAAGACCTCTATTAGGTTCACCCCTTATCTAGAGAAAAGAGCCCCAGCCTGTTCAGCCTTTCCTGATAGTTATAACCTCTCAGTTCTGGTATCATCCTTGTAAATCTTTTTTGCACCTTCTCCGGTGCCTCTATATCCTTTTTATAATATGGAGACCAGAGCTGTTCACCGCACTCCAGGTGTGGTCTCACAGAGCTCCGATACAAGTTGATCATAACTTCTC
Source organism: Heptranchias perlo (assembly GCF_035084215.1). Taxonomy (NCBI): domain Eukaryota; kingdom Metazoa; phylum Chordata; class Chondrichthyes; order Hexanchiformes; family Hexanchidae; genus Heptranchias; species Heptranchias perlo. Next base: position 8,147,514 of record NC_090328.1, read on the forward strand.
TGCTTTTCAATTCTATCCCTCCAGAAATTAACCCCAGTGTTTGATTTGACCTTTTTTATGACCTTATTAACCTGCGTCGCTACTTTTAGTGATTTGTGAATCTGTACCCCCAGATCCCTCTGCTCCTCTACCCCATTTAGACTCTGATTTTCCAAGCAGTGTGTGGCCTCCTTATTCTTCCTACCAAAATGCACCCCCTCACACCTATCTATATTGAAGTTCGTTTTGCCAATTGCACGCCCATTCTGTAAGTTTATCAACGTCTTGATTATGACTTGCTCTGACTTGTATTCTGTTATTATTATTATTATTATTATTATTATATTGAACATGGTAAGGAGACGGGTGAACACAGTTCAGTCTTCCGGACCTCTCCCGCCATCAACTAGCATCCACCAAATGAGAAGGGGAAAAGTTTACCTTTCAGGTCCAGCTCCTCCTGGCACTTCAGCCTCCAGTAGTCGATCTCCTCCTCAGTGTTGCCCATCTCAATCTCAGCCACCCCTTTCTCGTGGGTCAGCCTCTCGATCAGCTCCCTCAGCTCCACAAACTGCCGCTGGTACTCTTCCCCCAGCCCCTGGGGCACCTTGAACCTGGCCCTCAGGGACTCCAGCTCCTGCCTCAGCAGGGAGTTGCGCTGCTCCAGGCTCCTCACCTTGTCGATGTAGCCGACGAAGCGGCCGTTGAGCTGCTGCATCTCTTCCTTCTCGTTGGCCCGCACCTCCAGCGAGCCCTCGACCGCCCTGCCAGGGCAGCCTCCCGCTCCGTCCCGGGAGCCGTAGTACAGCCGGGACTCGGTGGAGTGGGAGCGGTAACGGGACGGGGACGGGCTCTGGACCCTCACTCCGCTCCTGCCGGACCGGCTCATGGACGTGGTCTTCTGGCTGTAGGAGGAGCTCCTCATCTTTGCCTCTTCTGTCAAACTGATGCTCTTCCCCCCCTCTTCCCCGCTCCGGGGTTTTATAGGGATCGGCAGGAATGTGACAGCCACTGTGTAACTCTCACAACATTTCTTATAATTGCTTGAAATGTGGTCATGATGACTGCGCCCAGCCCTTCAGTTCTGGGCCAGCTTTGCAGATAGTCTTAGTACTAGAGTGATACATTTCTTGAACGGCCTGTCGTGTGCTATTCTCACATCTCTTATCCGGCTCTCCACAAACCTGACCAGCCCAACCCAACATCTGGAATGTGCAACTCCCTCTCCTTCTGAGAAATAATGGATTGGAAATAGATGTAGGGAAGAATGTTTCCACTTGTGGGGGAGTCCAAAACTAGAGGTCATAAATATAAGATAGTCACTAATAAATCCAATTCAGGAAAAACTTCTTTACCCAGAGAGTGGTTAGAATCTGGAACTCACTGTCACATGGAGTAGTTGATGCGAATAGCATTGGTGCATTTAAGGGGAAGCCAGATAAACACATGAGGGAGAAAGGAATAGAAGGTTATGTTGATAGGGTTAGATGAAGAGGGATGGAAGGAGGCTCACGTGGAGCATAAACACCGGCACAGACCAGTTGGGCCGAATGGCCTGTTTCTGTGCTGTACATTCTATGTAAATCTATGTAAATGAACATAAGAACATAAGAAATAGGAGCAGGAGTAGGCCAATCGGCCCCTCGAGCCTGCTCTGCCATTCAATAAGATCATGGCTGATCTGATCCTAACCTCAAATCTAAATTCATGTCCAATTTCCTGCCCGCTCCCCGTAACCCCTAATTCCCTTTACTTCTAGGAAACTGTCTATTTCTGTTTTAAATTTATTTAATGATGTAGCTTATAAGGGGAATGGGATCAGAAGAAGCAGTTCAGAAATTACAGACTGAATCGGACAAAATATGTGAGTGGGCTGAACAATGGCGCATGAAACTTAATCCAGACAAGTGCAAAATGCTGCACACAGGAAGGAAAAACAGCTGATGCGCTTAGTCCATGAATGGTGTTGAAATAGTGATGGATGAGGCTGAGGAGTTTTACTGGACTCGACGCTAAGCATGTCCATCCAATGTAGAGCAGCAATCGGCAAAGCCAATAGGACGTTGAACTACAATAACAACAACAACTTGCATTTATATAGCGCCTTTAACGTAGTAAGACATCCCAAGAAGTTTCACAGGAGCGATTATCAAACAAAATTTGACACCGAGCCACATAAGGAGATATTAGGACAGGTGACCAAAAGCTCGGTCAAAGAGGTAGGTTTTAAGGAGGTTTTAATGGAAGAGAGAGAGAGGTGGAGAGAGGTTTAGGGAGGGGATTCCAGAGCTCAGGGCCTAGGTAGCTGAAGGCTCGGCCGTCAATGGGTGCAATGATGGAAATCGGGGATGCGCAAGAGGCCAGAATTGGAGGAGTGCAGGGATCTCGGAGGGTTGTAGGGCTGGAGGAGGTTACAGAGATAGGGAGGGGCGAGGCCATGGAGGGATTTGAACACGAGGATGAGAATTTTAAAATGGAGGCGTTGCCGGACGGGGAGCCAATGTAGGTCAGAGAGCACAGGGGGTGATGGGTGAACGGGACTTGGTGCGAGTTAGTACTCGCTCAGTGCTGCACTGATATAAAGCGGTGTGGGGAGGGGGGGGGTGGGGGGAGGATAGGGGGCAGGGAGGAGGGGAATCCCTTGAAGGAGATAAAAAAAGAAAATCCCTTGAGGTGTTCTGGGGACGTCCACAAATGGAAAGAAGAAAAAAATAATGAAAGAGAGGTGGAGAGGTTTAGGGAGAGAGTTGGAGAACGGACGAAGCAGAGAGTCCTGCAGCTTATTCAATCATCATAACGTGGCCCACTCGTTAAAATTACCTCGGTGACAAATCAAAGTCATTTTTCAATCAACACCTGGCTGCCTAACTGAGGTAGAGAGAGGGAGGAAGGAAATAAAGAGTAAAACGCACATGGAAACTCAACGTGAATGATCTGTTGGAACTGATTCACAGTGGGACGTCGGGTTGCCAACCCTCCAGGATCGTCCTGGAGTCCACGGGAATTAAAGTCTAATCTCCTGGACACTGCTGCGAGCAAACCCGGTGAGAGAAAAAAATCACCGGGGAATTAAAATAAATGGTGTTTTAAAAACATTTTCTTTGAACGCTTTTGTTCACTAGTTATAAAAAAAAATATCAGACATGGGGAGAAAAGGCTGTTTGACTGATAGTTAAAAATGAAGAGCCGATTCACGTTCCGATTGGTGTAGGAAGGCTGGGCACCGCGAGGATGGACGTGTCGGGCGACCAATGGTGGGAGTGTGGGGGCGGGTGGTTGGAAGCAGGAGGTCATGTGATGAAAGCTCCAGGAATATGTGCGACCAGAGTTGGGAAGTCAAAATGCCGAATTCCCCTATAGGCAATAGCACTTTTGCCCTTTGGCTGGCCGACGGAAGTCTTTTTAAGTTAGGACGGGGTGGGGGGGGTGGGTGGAGATCTCCGAGAGTGTTGTCAATAGTTGCAGTGGGGGCTCCTTCACAGAGATTATTAGAAACCATTAGTGTCGTTTGCCAGCCTGGTGTGGCAGTCCCGTTCTGTGACAGCAGGTGGCGATATAGTACATAAGAACATAAGAAACGGGAGCAGGAGTCGGCCACTCGGCCCCTCGAGCATCTCCTCCGTTCAATCAGATCGTGGCTGATCTTCGACCTCAACTCCACTTTCCTGCCCGACCCCCAGATCCCTTGATTCCCCTAGAGTCCAAAAATCTATCGATCTCAGTCTTGAATGTACTCAACAACTGAGCACCCACAGCCCTCTGGGGTAGAGAATTCCAAAGATTCACAACTATCTGAGTGAAGAAATTTTTCCTCATCTCAGCCCTAAATGGCCGACCCCTTATCCTGAGACTATGCCCCCTTGTTCTAGACTCTCCAGCCAGGGGAAACAACCTCTCAGCATTTACCCTGTCAAGCCCTCTAATAATTTTGTACGTTTCAATGAGATCCCCTCTCATTCTTCTAAACTCCAGAGAGTATAGGCCCATTCTACTCAATCTCTCCTCATAGGACAACAATCTAATCCCAAGAATCAATCCAGTGAACCCCTTCTAAGGCCTGTTTGCAAACTGTGGCCTACAACTCATAAAACAAGTTGGGTTCATAAAGAAAGAACTTGTATTTATACAGTGCGTTTCACGACCTCAGGACATCCCAAAGCACCTTACACCCAATGAAGTACTTCTGAAGTGAAGTCACTGTTGTAGTGTAGGGAAACTCGGCAGCCAATTTGTGCACAGCAAGCTCCCACAAACAGCATTGTGATAATGACCAGGCAATCTGTTTTAGTTATTGGTTGAGGGATAAATATGGGCCAGGGCACCGGGGAGAACTCGCCCACTCTTCTTCGAATAGGGCCATGGGATCTTGCTGCCCGGGTTACAGAGGGGGAAGTTGAACCCACAACCATCTGACTCAGAGGTGAGAGTGCTACCAACTGAACAATGGTTGACAGAGCCCCAGCGTAACCCCAGAGCCCCAGCGTGACCCCAGAGCCCCAGCGTGACCCCAGAGCCCCAGCGTGACCCCAGAGCCCCAGCGTAACCCCAGAGCCCCAGCGTAACCCCAGAGCCCCAGCGTAACCCCAGAGCCCCAGAGTAACCCCAGAGCCCCAGCGTAACCCCAGAGCCCCAGCGTAACTCCAGTGCCCCAGCGTAACCCCAGTGCCCCAGCGTAACCCCAGAGCCCCAGCGTAACCCCAGTGCCCCAGCATAACCCCAGAGCCCCAGCGTAACCCCAGTGCCCCAGCGTAACTCCAGTGCCCCAGCGTAACTCCAGAGCCCCAGCGTAACCCCAGAGCCCCAGAGTAACCCCAGAGCCCCAGCGTAACCCCAGAACATCAGTAAACCTCTCAAAGCCCCAGGCTAGTCCTAGAGCATCAACCTAATGGCCTGAATGGCCTACTCCCTTTCCTATGTTCCCACACCCAACATAACCCTCAGACACCCGGGGTCTAATCCTCCAAAAACCCAAAGGGTAACGTGCAGAGAGCCAGCATAACCTCAGAGAAACCCGGTGAGAGACGGTGGTAAAAATATTAGCGCAAAGCAAACTGCGAACTTGACAGAGTGTGTTCTGAGTTGCAAATTCAGGGCAGCACACACTGCTGAATCTGAATGAACCTGTTGCTCGTTTTCATAATCCAAGAAGATCTGGTTTGGCAGGAACAACATGAACACAATGGCTGTGACATAATTCCATTGTCAGAGCAAGGGTAGGTGTTGGAAAAGCAGGCTACACTTGGCTACAGATGGCAAAAACCTTCTTTCTTGTACTTTGGTGAATCACATCCAGCCCTTTCTGTTTGCATCATGACTGTAATCAATTTTCAGGCGTAACGGGCAGAGGCCTCCGGAGATGCATCATTTAGTAACTTTGTGCATAATTTTTTTAAAAATCACATGGAGTCACGTGGTGTAAATGTGGAATGCAGAGAGAGAGAGAGAGCTCCTTCTGACTTGACTTTAAACTCTTCCTACCTAACAACATTTTACAACAATAGGCTTGTACAAACAGAAGGCTAATACAATAGTATGCATTAATTAGCAGGTTTATACAATTGTAGATTTGTACAAAAGTGGACTTGATTAACAACAGGCTCATATATTAGATGGCACTGAGTTAGGAGGGACATCGAGTTGTGTCGATGAGAGTAGAAAGTTGCAAAGGGGACAGTGCGTGGGCAAAACTGGGGCAGATGGAGTTCAATGTGGGAAAGTGTGAGGTCATCCACTTTGGACCCAAGAATGGTGATAAACTAGGAACTGTGGAGGAGCAGAGAGATTTAGGGGTCGAAGTACAGAAAGCACGAAAAGCAAGTGGACAGCTACGAAAAATAATTAAAAAGGCTAATGGAATGTTGGCCTTTATCTCAAGAGGGCTGGAATATAAAGGGGTGGAAGTTATGTTACAGCGGGACAGAGCTCTGGTTAGAGCACATCTGGAGACTGCCTTCAGTTCTGGGCACCGCACCTCAGGAAGGATATATTGGCCTTGGAGGGAGTGCAAATTCACCAGAATGATACCGGGGCTAAAAGGGTTAAATTATGAGGCCAGGTTGCATAGACTCGGCTTGTGTTCCCTTGAGTTTAGAAGATTAAGGGGTGATCTAATTGAGGTGTTTAAGATGATTAAAGGATTTGATAGGGTAGATAGAGAGAAACTATTTCCTCCGGTGGGGGAGTCCAGAACAAGGGGGCATAACCTCAAAATTAGAGCTAGGCCGTTCTGGGGTGATGTCAGGAAGCACTTCTTCACACAATAGGTAGTGGAAATCTGGAACACTCTCCCCCAAAAAGCTGTTGAGGCTGGGGGTCAATTGAAAAATTCAAAACTGAGATTGATGGATTTTTATCGGGTAAGTATTAAGGGATATGGAACCAAAGCAGGTAAATGGAACTAAGATACCTATTGGCCATGATCTAATTGGATGGTGGAACAGACTTGAGGGGCTGAATGTCCTACTTCTGTTCCTATGTTCCTAACAGTAATTTTGTATAACAGTAGGCTTGTATATCAGACTTGTGTAACAGTAGGCTTGTATACCAGACTTGTGTAACAGTAGGCTTGTATACCAGACTTGTATACCAGTAGGCTTGTATACCAGACTTGTATACCAGTAGGCTTGTATACCAGACTTGTATACCAGTAGGCTTGTATACCAGACTTGTATACCAGTAGGCTTGTATATCAGACTTGTATAACAGTAGGCTTGTATACCAGACTTGTATAACAGTAGGCTTGTATACCAGACTTGTATAACAGTAGGCTTGTATACCAGACTTGTATAACAGTAGGCTTGTATATCGGACTTGCGTAACAGTAGGCTTGTATATCGGACTTGCGTAACAGTAGGCTTGTATATCGGACTTGCGTAACAGTAGGCTTGTATATCGGACTTGTGTAACAGTAGGCTTGTATACCGGACTTGCGTAACAGTAGGCTTGTATATCGGACTTGCGTAACAGTAGGCTTGTATATCAGACTTGTGTAACAGTAGGCTTGTATATCAGACTTGTATAACAGTAGGCTTGTATATCAGACTTGTGTAACAGTAGGCTTGTATATCAGACTTGTGTAACAGTAGGCTTGTATATCAGACTTGTGTAACAGTAGGCTTGTATATCGGACTTGCGTAACAGTAGGCTTGTATATCGGACTTGCGTAACAGTAGGCTTGTATATCGGACTTGTGTAACAGTAGGCTTGTATACCGGACTTGCGTAACAGTAGGCTTGTATATCGGACTTGCGTAACAGTAGGCTTGTATATCCGACTTGTGTAACAGTAGGCTTGTATATCAGACTTGTGTAACAGTAGGCTTGTATACCGGACTTGTGTAACAGTAGGCTTGTATACCGGACTTGTGTAACAGTAGGCTTGTATATCAGACTTGTGTAACAGTAGGCTTGTATATCAGACTTGTGTAACAGTAGGCTTGTATATCAGACTTGTATAACAGTAGGCTTGTATATCAGACTTGTATAACAGTAGGCTTGTATACCGGACTTGTGTAACCGTAGGCTTGCTGACTGATTTCACATTTGTAAATAAGCCCTCTTCTTTTCCCCTACAATCCCCCCACACCCCACCCCCTGTACTGAAGGCATTGGCTCTTTGCTGGGGTACAGTTCCAAGGTACCAATACTTGAGTTGAATGACTGCTCTTCATGTGTGGGACAGCTGCATCTGAACTGCAGCCCGTGGGACAGGTGTGGTCCCTGAACAATACTAATCCAGGCCAAGCAACTCTGTTCTATTTGCTCTTTTACACTTCTTAGTCACTGGTCTATTCTGTTTGAATGTTGTGGGCTTCGAAGCATAGAAAGGACGGTTTCTCTCTACTGTTGACTCATTGGCGAATAAAATCCTAACTCAAGATCCATTAGTATCCACAGCTCGAGGTAAATGCAAATTAATGGAAATGTTTTGTTTGAACTTCATATGGGGCTCTCTGAGGCTCCAGGATATGAACCTTAGTGGGCCACAATGTGAAAAAGCTTGGGCACCCGGGGCCTAGGTCATGTCAGCGGGCTATTCTACCACAGAAGGCATAGGAACATAGGAACAGGAGAAGTCCATTCAGCCCCTCGAGCCCGTTCGGCCGTTCAATTAGACCACGGTTGATCTGTATCTTAACTCTATCTATAAGACCATAAGAGATAGGAGCAGGAGTAGGCCATTCGGCCCCTCGAGCCTGCCCCGCTATTTAATGAGATCATGGCTGATCTGATTTTTACCTCAAATCCACTTTCCCGCCTTTTCCCCATGTCCTTTGACTCCCTTGCTGATCAAAAATTTGTCCAACTCAGCCTTGAATGTATTCAATGACTCAGCCTCCACAGCTTTTTGGGGTAAAGAATTCCAAAGGTTCACGACCCTCTGGGAGAAGAAATTCCTCCTCATTTCCGTCTTAAAAGCCTTGGTTCCGTAACCCTTAATACCCTCGCCTAACAACAATCTATCAATCTCAGTTTTTAAATCTTCAATTGACCCCCAGCCTCAACAACTTTTTGGGGGAAGAGAGTTCCAGATTTCCACTACCCCTTGAGTTCCAGATGCATCACAACCAAGCTTAATCCTGCCCACATACAAACACTTTCCAGTAGGAATCACTGGGTAGTGATCAGGTGTGAGACCTGTGACCTAATTTCGTTCTCTAGCCCAGAAATATAAGAACATAAGAAATAGGAGCAGGAGTAGGCCATACGGCCCCTCGAGCCTGCTCCGCCATTCAATCAGATCATGGCTGATCTTCGACCTCAACTCCACTTTCTCGCCCGATCCCCATATCTCTTGATTCCCCTAAAGTCCAAAAATCTATCGATCTCAGCCTTGAATGTACTCAATGACTCAGCATCCACAGCCCTCTGGGATAGAGAATTCCAAAAATTCACAACACTCTGAGTGAAGAAATTCCTCTCCATCTCGGCCTTAAATGGCCGACCCCTTATCCTGCGACTATGCCCTCTAGTTCTAGACTCTCCAGCCAGGGGAAACAATCTCTCAGCCTCTACCCTGTCAAGCTCCGTCAGAATCTTATATGTTTCAATGAGATTACCTCTCATTCTTCTAAAGGGGAAAGGGATTAAGTGTAGCGTAGCGTAGAGTCGAGTAGCGTAGAGTCGAGTAGCGTAGAGTCGAGTAAAGTAGAGTCGAGTAGCGTAGAGTAGTGTAGTGTCTCTACCTCCATCACCTCGGTGAAAATCATCTAACTTGCAACTAACATAATGATGGATTGTTGCATTTTTTTTAACTAAGATTTTTGTAACTTTCTTATTTAGTCTAAGGCTGTAGTGACGCCACAAGTCCCGACCAGAATGGAGATGATTGGTTAATTCCCCTGTCAATCACGCCTGGATCCCACACTGCTGTAAGTGACTGGGATTGATTGTACGCACATGATTTGCTTTATGTAACTGTCCTCCACTCACTGCATTTTGCTGGAGAAATAATCCTGCTGTACTCAGGAGACTTTTGGTCATGAGTTCTGTTTGCTGTGGTTCGTAGAGAGCTGTTTAATTAGATTCTGTTTGCTGGGTTAATAGACTCGGTTTGCTGTAAGCCCTGCCTCCAACTCATTGGCTGACATGGTGCAACACATTGGCTGACACAGCGGTGTCAATAGACACAGTGTTAGTTTAATCCTTCGCAGACCTCAGATTGCCCTTGGAGCAGCGGTGAAGTGAGGACATCCATTTCCACTCCGGGCTCTTCTTCAGTATTGCGATTATGGTCATTTATATCTCTCGAGATTGTTCTGCACCACTTATCTCTTCATCTACTTATCTACCTACCTCTCCGCCTACCTGACTCTCCGCCTACCTGACTCTCCGCCTACCTGTCTCTCCGCCTACCTGTCAGTTTGGTACTGAGAGAGTGCTGCACTGTGGAAGGTACCATCCTTCAGCTCAGATGTTAAACCAAGGCCCCATCTGCCCTCTCAGGTGGATGTAACAGATCCCATGGCGCTATTTAGAAGAACATACAAACAGGAGTAGACCATTCAGCCCCTCAAGCCTGTTCTGCCATTCAATTAGATCATGGCTGATCTGTACGTTAATCCATTTACCTGCCTTGGTTCCATAACCCTTAATAATACCCTTACTTAACAACAAATCTATCAATCTCAGTGTTGAAATTTTCAATTGACCCCCAGCCTCAACAGCTATTCAGGGGAGAGAGTTCCAGATTTCCACTACCCTGTGTGTGAAGAAATGCTTTCTGACGTCACCCCTGAACGGCCTGGCTCTAATTTTAAGATTATGCCCCCTTGTTCTGGACTCCCCCCACCAGAGCGAATAGTTTCTCTCTATCTACCCCATCAACTCCTTTGATCATCAATTAGATAAGAAGGGCAGATGAGTTCTCCTGGTGTCCTGTCCAATATTCATCCCTCAACCAACACCACCAAAATAGAGAATCTGATCATTATCTCATTGCCGTTTGTGGGATCTTGCTGTGCGCAAATTGGCTGCCGCGTTTCCCTACATTACAACAGTGACTACATTTTAAAAGCACTTCATTGGCCGTGAAGGCCTTTGGGACGTCCTGAGGACATGTGAGGTGTTATGTAAATGAAAGTTCTTTCTTTCTATAAAAGAAGTTCTGGGTTTGCCTAGGTAAACGTCGATCGCTGATTCTAGGTACGTGGCCAATGAATTTGCCATTGGGGGCGTTGCACCTTCAATTGTCAAAGCAAAGCTGAGACCAGAACAATAAAGGGAAAAAACACATCATGTTACAGTAACAATTCCCAAATGGTGACAACAGCTGCGATTATAAAATAACAACAATCTGTTATCATCACATCATCTGTTTACTAACAAATGACAAAAAGGTGTTTGCCAGACTTTTTTTCACAAATGTGATGCCCCTTTAAAATAAATATGCCCCCCACCACCCCGCCAATGAATGACTCAGTTGTTTAAGGACTTGCCGTTATATAGCACCTTTCACGACCTCAGGATGTCCCAAAGCGCTTTACAGCCAGTGAAGTACTTTTTGAAGTGTAGTCACTGTTGTAACGTAGGAAACGCGGCAGCCAACTTACGCACAGCAAGATCCCACAAACAGCAATGTGATAAAAGACCAGATAACCTGGTTTAGTGATGTTGGTTGAGGGATAAATATTGGCCCAGGAGACCAGGGAAGTTCCATGTTTCGATCCCTGATCCGCGCTGACCTCTGACAGGGCAGAGGGAGGGGCCTTACCAGTACCCTCAGTGCATGGGCCACAGGGAGGGGAGAATTTCCACCCCCTCTCCCGCACTCATGATCTCCGCCCCGCTGGAAGTGAATGTGTGTGACCTCGGGTGAGGACAGAGTCGGGGGCTCTGCTGTGATATTCCCCCGATCCAATAGCCCTGTCAAAACCCACGGTCAAGACTTATAAAGAAAGGACTTGCATTTATAGAGCGCCTTCACGACCTCAGGACGTCCCAAAGTGCTTCACAGACAATGAAGTACTTACTTGAAGTGTAGTCACTGTTGTAGGGTGGCAAACGCGGCAGCCAATTTGCGCACAGCAAGATCCCACAAACAGCAATGAAATAAATGACCAGATAATCTGTTTTAGTGATGTTGGTTGGGGGATAAATATTGGCCAGGTCACCGGGGAGAACTCCGCTGTTCATTTTTGAAATAGTGCCGTGGGATCTTTTACATCCACCTGAGCCTCGGTTTAACGTCCGAAAGACGGCACCTCCGACAGTGCAGCACTCCCTCAGTACTGCCCTGGGATTATCAGCCTGGATTATGTGCTTAAATCTATGGAGTGGGAGCTTGAACCCACGACCGTCTGACTCAGAGGCGAGCGTGCTACACACTGAGCCAAGACTGATACCTTAAATTACATTGTATGTGAATAATAGTCAGGTGGGTGAAGGAGGGGGCCAACAGATGCCTGTGGACGCGTAACCCAGTAGGAGAGGAGGGGGGAGAAAATTGGTGAGAGAAAAATAAACAAATTCTGCAGTTTTTGAAACCACATTTGCACCCCTTACTGTTGAACGCATCCCTTCGAAGCTCAGCTCTGATCAGGCACACCAACACACAGTGCGTGCTCATATTCCGGACTCTGATGCCTCCCAAAAAAACATCTGGGATTGAAAATAATACTGATCTCACTCAGCCGGGTCAGGTGGAGCAGTCAACTGATGCAACTCAGGAGCTCCCAAATGAGTCTTTAGACCTGGAGTGACAGGGCTCTCGGGGCCACTGGGTGGGAACCAATGTAAAGGTTTCTCCTATGAGGTAAGAGATTTCCTTCCTCAAAGTACATGGGGAGCCAGCAATTTTCATTGAAAATACTCAGGCACACACGATTCAGAGACAGAAATATACACCCCATACAACACAAACACATAGACACAGACACACACACAAACACATAGACACACAGACACACACACAAACACAAACACATAGACACACAGACACAGACACACACACAAACACATAGACACACAGACACACACACAAACACAAACACATAGACACACAGACACAGACACACACACAAACACATAGACACACAGACACAGACACACACACAAACACATAGACACACAGACACAGACATACACACAAACACATAGACACACAGACACACACACAAACACAAACACATAGACACACAGACACAGACACACACACAAACACATAGACACACAGACACAGACACAACACAAACACATAGACACACAGACACAGACACACACACAAACACATAGACACACAGACACAGACACAACACAAACATATAGACACACAGACACAGACACAACACAAACACATAGACACACAGACACAGACATACACACACATGAACACACACAACACAAACACATAGACACACAGACATGTAGACACACAGACATGCACACCGACACATAGAAACATAGAAAATAGGAGCAGGAGTAGACTATTCAGCCCTTCGAGCCTTCTCCGCCATTGATTATGGCTGATCCTCCATCTCAATACCATATTCCCGCTCTCTCCCCATACCCCTTGATGCCTTTAGTGTCTAGAAATCTATCTAGCTCCTTCTTAAATATATTCAGTGACTTGGCCTCCACAGCCTTCTGTGGTACAGAATTCCACAGGTTCACCACCCTCTGAGTGAAGAAATTTCTCCTCATCTCAGTCCTAAATGTCCTACCCCGTATCCTGAGACTGTGACCCCTCGTTCTGGACCCCCAAGCCAGGGGAAACATCCTCCCTGCATCCAGTCTGTCCAGCCCTGTCAGAATTTTATATGTTTCAATGACAAATACATAGACACACAGACACAGACATACACACACAAACACATAGATACAGGCACACAAATATACACACATGCATACACATAGACACAGACACAAACACATAGACACACAGACACAGACATACAAATACATAGACACACAGACACAGACATACACACACAAACACATAGACACAGGCACACAAATATACACACATGCATACACACAGACACAGACACAAACACATAGACACACAGACACAGACATACAAACACATGGACACACAGACACAGATATACACACACAAACACATAGACACACAGACACAGAGGACACAAATAACTTCCCAGAAATGCTAGGGAACCAAGGGACTAGTGAAAAGGAGGAATTAAAGGAAATTAGTATTAGTAAAACAATAGTGCTGGAAAAATAATGGGACTGAAAGCCGATAAATCCCCAGGGCCTGATAATCTGCATCCCAGAGCACTAAAAGAGTTAGACATGGGAATAGTGGATGCATTAGTTGTCATCTTCCAAAATTCTATACATTATGTTGCTGCAGATAGGAGGGTGGCAAATGTAACCCCACTATTTAAAAAAGGAGAGAGAGAGAAAACAGGGAACTACAGACCGGTTAGCCTAACATCAGTAGTAGGGAAAATGCTAGTCTATTATAAAGGATGTGATAACAGGACACTTAGAAAATATCAACGGGATTAGACAAAGTCAACATGGATTTATGAAAGGGAAATCATGCTTAACAAATCTGCTGGAGTTTTTTGAGGATGTAACTTGTAGAATAGATAAGGGAGAACCAGTGGATGTGGTGTATTTGAATTTTCAGAAGGCCTTTGATAAAGTCCCACATAAGAGGTTAGTATGCAAAATTAAAGCACATGAGATTGGGGGTAATATACTGGCATGGATTGAAAATTGGTTAAAAGACAGGAAACAGAGAGGAGGAGTAAATAGGTCTTTTTCGGCGGTGACTAGTGGGGTATCGCAGGGATCAGTGCTTGAGCCTCAGCTATTCACAATATATATCAATGACTTGGATGAGGGAACCAAATGTAATATTTCCAAGTTTGCTGACGACACAAAAGAAAACTTATATTGCATCAGGGACAGGGACTCGATAAAATTAACATAAGTAAAGCAACAGTAATGAAGAAAATAATAGCACAAAAGAGTGACAAATCCCCAGGACCAGATGGTTTCCATCCCAGGGTTTTAAAGGAAGTAGGTGAGCACATTGCGGATGGCCTAACTATAATCTTTCAAAGTTCTCTAGATTCAGGAACTGTCCCTCTAGATTGGAAAATTGCACATGTCACTCCGCTTTTTAAGAAAGGAGAGAGAGGGAAACCAGGGAGTTATAGACCAGTTAGCCTAACATCTGTTGTGGGGAAAATGCTGGAGTCTATAATTAAGGATAGGGTGACTGAAAATTCTCGAGGTGTTCAGTTAATCAGAGAGAGCCAGCATGGATTTGTGAAAGGTAGGTCGTGCCTGACAAACCTGATTGAATTTTTTGAAGAGGTGACTAAAGTAGTGGACAGGGGAATGTCAACGGATGTTATTTATATGGACTTCCAGAAGGCATTTGATAAGGTCCCACATAAGAGACTGTTAGCTAAGTTAGAAGCCCATGGAATCGAGGAAAAAGTACGGACTTGGTTAGGAAGTTGGCTGAGCAAAAGGCGACAGAGAGTAGGGATAATGGGAAGGTACTCACATTGGCAGGATGTGACTGGTGGAGTCCCGCAGGGATCTGTCTTGGGGCCTCAATTATTCACAATATTTATTAACGACTTAGATGAAGGCATAGAAAGTCTCATATCTAAGTTTGCCGATGACACAAAGATTGGTGGCATTGTAAGCAGTGTAGATGAAAACATAAAATTACAAAGCGATACTGATAGATTAGGTGAATGGGCAAAACTGTGGCAAATGGAATTCAATGTAGACAAATGTGAGGTCATCCACTTTGGATCAAAAAAGGATAGAACAGGGTACTTTCTAAATGGTAAAAAGTTAAAAACAGTGGATGTCCAAAGGGACTTAGGGGTTCAGGTACATAGATCATTGAAGTGTCATGAACAGGTGCAGAAAATAATCAAGAAGGCAAATGGAATGTTGGCCTTTATATCTAGAGGACTAGAGTACAAGGGGGCAGAAGTTATGCTGCAGCTAAACAAAACCCTGGTTAGACCGCACCTGCAGTACTGTGAGCAGTTCTGGGCACCGCACCTTCGGAAGGACATATTGGCCTTGGAGGGAGTGCAGCGTAGGTTTACTAGAATGATACCCGGACTTCAAGGGTTAAGTTACGAGGAGCGATTACACAAATTGGGGTTGTATTCTCTGGAGTTTCGAAGGTTAAGGGGTGATCTGATTGAAGTTTATAAGATATTAAGGGGAACGGATAGGGTGGATAGAGAGAAACTATTTCCGCTGGTTGGGGATTCTAGGAGTAGGGGGCAGAGTCTAAAAATTAGAGCCAGACCTTTCAGGAGTGAGATTAGAAAACATTTCTACACACAAAGGGTGGTAGAAGTTTGGATCTCTCTTCCGCAAACGGCAATTGATACTAGCTCAATTGCTAAATTTAAATGTGAGGTAGATACATAGATACATAGTTACATCATTAAATAACAATAAATTTCAAACAGAAATAGACAGTTTCCTAGAAGTAAAGGGAATTAGGGGTTACGGGGAGCGGGCAGGAAATTGGACATGAATCTAGATTTGAGGTTAGTATCAGATCAGCCATGATCTTATTGAATGGCGGAGCAGGCTCGAGGGGCCGATTGGCCTACTCCTGCTCCTATTTCTTATGTTCTTATGTTCTTATAGCTTTTTGGCAACCAAAGGTATTAAGGGATATGGGCCAAAGGCAGGTATATGGAGTTAGATCACAGATCAGCCATGATCTTATCAAATGGCGGAGCAGGCACGAGGGGCTGAATGGCCTACTCCTGTTCCTATGTTCCTAAGTGAGATCATGAGTTGTGAGGATGATGCAAAGAGGCTTCAAGGTGATTTAGACAAGTTGAGTGAGTGGGCAAATACATGGCAGATGCAGTATAATGTAGATAAATGTGAAGTTATCCACTTTGGAAGGAAAAACAGAAAGGCAGAGTATTATTTAAATGGTGATAGATTGGGAATGTTGATGTACAAACGGACCTGGGTGTCCTTGTACACCAGTCACTGAAAGCAAATATGCAGGTGCAGCAAGCAGTTAGGAAGGCAAATGGTATGTTGGCCTTCATTGCAAGAGGATTTGAGTACAGGAGCAAGGACGTCTTACTGCAGTCATACAGGGCCTTGGTGAGACCACACCTGGAGTATTGTGTACAGTTTTGGTCTCCTTACCTAAGAAAGGATATACTTGCCATAGAGGGAGTGCAGCGAAGGTTCACCAGACTGATTCCTGGGATGGCAGGACTGTCGTATGAGGAGAGATTGGGTCGACTCGGCCTGTATTCACTCCAGTTTAGAAGAATGAGAGGGGATCTCATTGAAACATATAAAATTCTGACAGGGCTAGACAGACTGGATGCAGGGAGGATGTTTCCCCTGGTTGGAGGGTCCAGAACGAGGGGTCACAGTCTCAGGATACAGGGTAGCACATTTAGTACTGAGATTAGGAAAAATTTCATCACTCAGAGGGTGGTGAACCTGTGGAATTCTCTACCACAGAAGGCTGTGGAGGCCAAATCACTGAATATATTTAAGAAGGAGCTAGATAGATTTCTAGACACAAAAGACATCAAGGGGTATGGGGAGAGAGCGGGAATATGGTATTGAGGTAGAGGATCAGCCATGATCATATTGAATGGCGGAGCAGGCTCGAAGGGCCGAATGGCCTACTCCTGCTCCTATTTTCTATGTTTCTAAGTAACACATAGACACAGACACAGACACACAAACACAGAGAGACACACGTATAGACACAGAGGCACACATACATACGCACACAATCTCCTTTAAGAATGGAATGTAAAATAAATAGTAACATTCAGTTGCTGTTTGTGATGGGGAACGTTTTGTGCCGGAGGAAATATTTGATGAAGACACGCCCCTTGTTTTGAATGGACTTTTCCCCTTTCCATTTGGACCCACTTGTGATGTCAATAAGTCCTTTGGACACCTTCCTGAACATTGCTCTTATCTTCCCTGACGTCTCGGGGGGGATAATTTTCCAACTTTGAGCTCCCAGGTCGTTAATTCAGGCGTGCGCCTCCCACACTTTTCCGACCAGTGCTCTCAGCAGCTGAGGCCCCTCCCTCACCAGAGGCACAAAATCGGAAAATTGCCCCTCGTGAGTTCGCGGAGCGAGCAGCTGAGCCGCACAGACTGTAGGGTTGCCAACCCTCCAGGATTGTCCTGGAGCCTCCAGGAATTAAAAGCTAATCTCCTGGACACTTGCTGAGAGCAAAACCCAGGAGAAAAATCAAACAGGTATTAAAATAAACATTTTTTCTTTCCCTTTCCATGAACATGTTTGTTTATTAGTTTTAAAAATATTGGAGATGGGGATAAAGGCTGTTTGACTGACAGTCAAGATTCATCCAATCGGGTAACAAAAAGTTTATTCCTTTCCAATTGGCTGGGGAAGACCGTGCGTCACGGGGTGGGCATGTTGGGCGACCAATGGCAGGAGCGTGAGGGCGGGGCGGTTGGAGGCGGGAGGTCACGTGACGAAAGCTCTTAGAATACGTCCAACCAGAGTGGGCAACCCTAACAGACAGGGAAGGCCCCTGTGCTGAGATAGCTTAACTTAGCCAAGCGGCCCTCTAACTTGGAGCAGGAAGTGTCGGCCGGCGTTCCCGCTCCCGACTGCTATCCAGTGACCCCTGCCATACGTGGGGACCGCGGGAGGGAACGGGATCAGGGTCAGCTCAAGTAAATGAAAAGAAAGAACTTGCATTTATACAGCACCTTTCACGACCTCAGGACCGAGTGTGGCACCAAGGAGCCCTAGTAAAATTGAAGTCAATGGGAATCAGGGGGAAAACTCTCCAGTGGCTGGAGTCATACCTAGCACAAAGGAAGATGGTAGTGGTTGTTGGAGGCCAATCATCTCAGCCCCAGGACATTGCTGCAGGAGTTCCTCAGGGCAGTGTCCTAGGCCCAACCATCTTCAGCTTCTTCATCAATGACCTTCCCTCCATCATAAGGTCAGAAATGGGGATGTTCACTGATGATTGCACAGTGTTCAGTTCCATTCGCAACCCCTCAGATAATGAAGCAGTCCGAACCCGCATGCAGCAAGACCTGGACAACATCCAAGCTTGGGCTGATAAGTGGCAAGTAACATTCGTGGCAGAGAAGTGCCAGGCAATGACCATCTCCAACAAGAGAGAGTCTAACCACCTCCCCTTGACATTCAACGGCATTACCATCACTGAATCCCCCACCATCAACATCCTGGGGGTCACCATTGACCAGAAACGTAACTGGACCAGCCATATAAATAATGTGGCTACAAGAGCAGGTCAGAGGCTGGGTATTCTGCGGCGAGTGACTCACCTCCTGACTCCCCAAAGCCTTTCCACCATCTACAGGAGTGTGATGGAATACTTTCCACTTGCCGGGATGAGTGCAGCTCCAACAACACTCAAGAAGCTCGACACCATCCAGGACAAAGCAGCCCGCTTGATTGGCACCCCATCCACCACCCTAAACATTCACTCCCTTCACCACCGGCGCACAGTGGCTGCAGTGTGTACCATCCACAGGATGCACTGCAGCTACTCGCCAAGGCTTCTTTGACAGCACCTCCCAAACCCGCGACCTCTACAACCTAGAAGGACAAGGGCAGCAGGCGCATGGGAACAACACCACCTGCACGTTCCCCTCCAAGTCACACACCATCCCGACTTGGAAATATATCGCCGTTCCTTCATTGTCGCTGGGTCAAAATCCTGGAACTCCCTTCCTAACAGCACTGTGGGAGAACCGTCACCACACGGACTGCAGCTGTTCAAGAAGGCGGCTCACCACCACCTTCTCAAGGGCAATTAGGGATGGGCAATAAATGCCGGCCTCGCCAGCGGCACCCACATCCCATGAACGAATAAAAAAAATGGATGTCCCAAAGCGCTTTACAGCCAATGAAGTACTTTTGAAGTGTAGTTATTGGCTGTGGGAGTGCTGCACTGCCGGAGGTGCCTCTTCTGGATGAGACGTTAAACCGAGGCCCTGTCTGTCCTCACAAGCAGACGTAAAAGATCCCACAGTATTATTTCGAAGACGGGAAGGGGAGTTCTCCCCGGTGTCCTGGCCAATATTAATCCCTCAGCCAACACTAAGACAGATGATCTGGCCATTATCACATTGCTGTTTGTGGGAGCTTGCTGTGTGCAAATTGGCTGCGGCATTTCCTACATTACAACGGTGACTACACTTCAAATGTATTTCATTGGCTGAAAAGCACCAAGGGATGTCCTGAGGTTATGAAAAATGTGATATAAATGCAGGTCCTTTCCTTCTTTGATGCAGTGATATGATTATATTACCAAACACATCGTCACCACAGAAGGGAAAAAATTAAAAATTCAAAAATAAATACAAAGTTGTGCATAAATTTCATAAAATGTCTAGTTGATAGATAATACCCTCCCCACCCCCGATTGGACCCCCGCGCGCACATTTTTTTTCAAACCAGTCGTAGCAGCAGCACTGAGAAGAAGGTTTTCGGTGTGAAGCATCAATCAACGAAAGAACTCGCATTTATACAGCGCCTTTCACGATCTCAGGACGTCCCAAAGCTCTTTACAGCCAATTAAGTACCTTTTGGAGTGTAGGAAATGTAGCAAGTAAATATAAAGTTAGTAGACTACATGTAGCCAGAGGACTGTCATGTTTAAACTGTACAGCACTCACTGGTCAGAGCACATCTTGAGGACTGTGTCCAGTTCCAGTCACCAAGACACAAGGGAAACTTTCAGATCCCTGGAGGCAGTGCAGAGGAGAGTCACTAGCCTGATGCCTACAATAACAACAACAGCTTGCATTTATATAGCGCCTTTAACGTAGTAAAACGTCCCATCGCGCTTCACAGGAGCGATTATCGAACAAAGCCACATAAGGTGACCAAAAGCTTGGTCAAAGAGGTAGGTTTTAAGGAGTGTCTTAAAGGAGGAGACAGAGAGGCGGAGAGTTTTAAAGTGGGAATTCCAGAGTTTAGGGCCTAGGCGGTTGAAGGCACGGCCGTCAGTGGTGGAGCAAAGGAATTCGGGGATGCGTAAGAGGCCAGAGTTGGAGGAGCGCGGAGATCTCGGGGGGGTTGTAGGGCTGGAGGAGGTTACAGGGATAGGGAGGGGCGAGGCCATGGAGGGATTTGAACGCAAGGATGGGAATTTTAAAATTGAGTGCCTAATGTCAGAAGAATGAGGTAGATGGGAAAGACTGAAGAGACTCGGGATTCTCAGTCTGAAAAGGAAGTGGTTAAGAGGTGACTTCATCGAGGTATGTAAGGCAGTAAGCAGGTAAATCTGGAACACTATTTTAAGATACGGTATGTTACAAAATTAGAGTGAGGGCGGGGAGGAAGTTCAAACTGTCGAATAACAAATTTAAGATGAATGTGATGAGTTCTTCTACCCCTCCTCCTCCTCCTCCTGCTCGGGGTGGAGTCGGGGGGGGGGGCGATGCTCTGTGAGCCTTAAGACCTTTAACAGTGTTAAAGCTGAAATCATTTGAGCAATGGTTGGATGCAAGATTGGGAGGGGAGCTGTTAGTTCTTTCTTTCTGGCTGCATGAGTTAAGGCCTTTCTCATCGGCTGTCTATCTTGTGATCTTATCTTATGGAAAAAAAAAGCCAAATAAAAGGAAGGAAATGTGCGATAGAGAAAAACGATAATGTAACATACACAATTCTTTCTCCATCTCTCTCTCTATGTATATAAACACACGTCTATACACACACATACATATATACACTTATATATTACATACACACATATATAATACATACATATATACACACATATATAATACATATATAGACACATACACACATACATGTATATATACATATACACACATATATACATATACACATACACACATATATACATATACACATACACATATACACATAGACACACACATATATATACACACACACATATATATACATACACACACACACATATATATACACACATATATATATACACATACACACACTTATATATACATATGCATGTATATATACATACACACATACGCACGTGTATATACATACACACACATACATACACACATACGCACGTGTATATACATACACACACATACATACACACATACGCACACACGTGTATATACATACACACATACATACGCACGTGTATATACATACACACACATACATACACACATACGCACGTGTATATACATACACGCACATACATACACACATACGCACGCACGTGTATATACATACACACATACATACGCACATGTACATACATACACACATACATACGCACGTGTATATACCTACACACATACATACGCACGTGTATATACATACACACACATACATACGCACGTGTATATACATACACACACATACATACACACGTGTATATACATACACACACATACATACACACGCATATACATACACACACATGCATACACACGTGTATAGACATACGCACACATACATACACAAGTGTATAGACATACGCACACATACATACGCACGTGTATATATGTACGCACACATACACACACACATGTATAGACGTACGCACACATACATACACACGTGTATATACATACGCACACATACATACACGTGTATATACATACGCACACATACATACACACGTGTATATACATACGCACGTGTATATACATACCCACATATACACACGTGTATATACATACACACATACACATGTGTATATACATACACACATACATACACACGTGTATATACATACACACATACATACACACATACACGTGTATATACATTCACACATGTATATATACATACACACACACATATATACATACACACAAACATGTATACATACACACACATACATATATACATACACACATACATACAAGTGTATATACATACACACATACATACACATGTACATACACACACATACATACACACGTACATACACACGTGTATATACATACACACATACATACACACGTGTATATACATACACACGTACATACACACGTGTATATACATACACACATACATACACACACACATACATACACACATACACATGTGTATACATTCACACATGTATATATACATTCACACATGTATATATACATTCACACATACATAGACATACATATATACAGACACACATACATACATACATATATACACACGTACATATATACATACACACATACATACACGTGTATATACATACACACGTACGTACATACACACGTGTATATACATACACGTACATACACACGTGTATATACATACACGTACATACACACATACCATACATACACACGTGTATATACATTCACACACACATACACACGTGTATATACATTCACACACACATACACACGTGTATATACATTCACACATGTATATATATACACACACATAGACATACATATATACGTAGACACACACATAAGATTTCTGAGTTAAGCCAATGAGGGTGTTTTTTTGCCGTCGAGCACCAATGAGGGCGTGTGAGGGGAGGTGTGAGTGTTTTTGCCAGTGTTTGCCCAGCTGAAGCCGAGAGAGAGAAGTAGAGGAGCGGGTGAGAGGTCCGCACGGATGGAGTTGGAAAACATTGTAGCGAACACGGTGCTACTGAAAGCGAGAGAAGGTAAAGGAGAGAGTAAGCGGGAGCGGGAGCGGAGCGGCCACATTGTATCGGAGAACAATGGGAGGGAGTATCGCTTTAGGGGATGCGGATACAGTGACTGTAACAAGCTCGGGGGCTCTCTCTCTCTCTGTGAAATGTTGCTCGGGCGGGTTTGATTTTTTGCAGGAAGGCAGAGGCTGCAGCCGGTGACTCTCGCCCCGGGGGCCCGGCCGGGAGCCGCCTTTCCCCTCTCTTCCTCTTCGGCTTTATGTTTCTCTCTCTCTCTCTGGTGTGTGTGTGTGTGTGTGTTTGTGCAGAGGTTGCAAGGCCGCACGGACACAGCCCCGAGCCCTTCCGATTTCCCCCCTCGCTCTACTCGGCGTCCTCGCCCTACTCCGGCCCCCGGCTCGCTGCTGAGGAAGGGGAAGCGGCGTCCGACACTCGCCCCCCCCCCCCCCCCTCTCCTTCCTTGGCCTGATGCAAGCGCTCCTCCGGGGAGGGAAACGCACCGACCCCCGGGGGGCTCTGCATCTGCTCCTGCAATCGGTGCTTGGGCAGAGGGGAAAAGGGGCATTCGCTGTCCCTTGTCCCAGGCCCTGCCTGTCCCACCTTGATGGGGGCTTTAGTCGGTGATTCTTTTATATTTCCATCTTTCTCCCCCCATCCCCAGGGTATTCAGCACCGAGTGCCCCTTGCTTCATGTACCCTCGCCCTCTCCTTTGGGCTGGATACTTGTTATTTGTAACCCTGGTTTCCTCTCCTCTGGGTTGCACCTTCTTATGCCCCCTATTTCTCTCACCTTTTTGGGTGGGCACTCATGTATTTAATCATCTGCTTTGCCCCCCTTGGGTGGGTATGTGCTTCCACCAGCCTCCTGTTCCAGGCAGTATTGTTTACCCTTTGGGTGGAAAATCCTGGTGCTTCCTGCTTTCCCTTTTATGAGTCTTCATATTCTTAGATCATTATTTTCACTCCACACTGCTCCTCCTCCTCCTTGGGTGGCTATGCTCCCCCTCTCTTAACTCTAGGTTGGAATACCTACTCTTTGCAAATGAACTAAAATTGTTTAACAGCAGCCACTAATGGAGCTGTGACTACAGGGAAAGTGCAGTGGGATGGCACATAACCAGCCCTAAATCAATATCTCCAGCACAGCCCAGAGTCTGCTGCTAGAGTGCATATGTCTTAATTTATTTCTTCAGGAGCCAGCCTTCGCTCGGTCGGCAGCACTCTCGACTCTGAGTCAGACGGCTGTGGGTCCAAGTCCCACTCCAGAGACTTGAGCACATAATTCAGGCTCCGCTGTAGTACTGAGGGAGTGCTGCACTGTCGGAGGTGCCGTCTTTCGAATGAGACTTTAAACCGAAGCCCTGTCTGCCCACTCGGGTGGATGTAAAAGAGCCCACGGCACTATTTTGAAGAAGAGCTGGGGAGTTCTCCCTGGTGTCCCGGTCAATATTTATCCCTCAACCAACATCACTAAAGCAGATTATCTGGTCATTATCTCATTGCTGTTTGTGGGAGCTTGCTGTGCGCAAATTGGCTGTTGCATTTCCTAAATCACAACAGTGAACGTGCTCCCCGGTGTCCTGGCCAACATTCCAACAGCAACTACACGTCAAAAGTTGGCTGTAAAACACTTTGGGGCATCCCGATGTTGTGAAAGATGCTATAGAAATGCAAGTTTGTTCTTGTTACAAACTGGATAGCCCGGTGGTGAAGGCTAGAATACTAGAGCCTGGTCTTCAGTTGCTTCCAAGCCTTTATTCACAGAGCTCCACATTACACCCACCACACCCAAGATAAGCTCTCATATATAGATACGAGAGCCCAATAAACACCATCTGAATACAATCAACACTAATTGATATAAATCACATGGATACAATTAACAGTTTTCTGTCAGTTGCCTCCCCCCCCGATTTCCCCCCCCATTGGATGAGTTGACTGTGTTGTGGTACAGTTCTGCAGTTGCCAGACACCTTCTGGTAATGCGCCGAAGGGTCCATTATTCGTGTGCATGCCCTGACGGTGAATGTTGGCAGGACACCTGACCTTGGTGATGGGGTAGGGGTGGGAGGGGAGGGGAGGGGACTTCACTTCACTCCTGATCCTGCAAAGGTTGCTGTACAATGATCAGGAGCAAGAACTCTGGTTGATTTTTTAAAAAATGTCCTCACCTTCCCCAGGGGGCTTGAGACCAATTCTTGCTCCCCAATCATTGCCGCCCGCTAAGATCAGCTAACTCGACGCGGATCTGGGATCAAACTTGGGGTCTTCCGTGTCTGCCAGGGAAAGCATCGTGTCTTAATAAATGGGATAAGACAAGTGTGATTGAGCTTTAATCAGAAGGAGTTATCCTTGTGTGCGTTTAGGACTTTTATACCATCCTTCATGTTGTGAAATCCCACAGATTTTCTTGCACTGACCTGTTTGCCGACCCATCCACTTATACTGGTCAGGTATAGGGCTAGTAATCTCTACATTTAGTGAATGGTAATAAAAACAGCAAATTCTAGAACTACGCAGTAGGTCTGTCAGCGTCTCTGTAAAGCGAAAGGACGAGCTCATGTTTTGTGCATGGAGCGTTAGGGTGACCTAATAGAGGTCTTTTTAAAAGTACGACAGGAGTTCGATAGGGTAGACATAGAGAAGGTGTCTCCACTTGCGGGGGAGTCCAAAACTAAGGGGTCATAAATATAAGATAGTCACTAATAAATCCAATAGGGAATTCAGGAGAAACTTCTTTATCCAGGGAGTGATGAGAACGCGGAACTCGCTACCACAAGGAGTAGTTGAGGCGAATAACACCGATGCATTTAAGGGGAAGCTAGATAAACACATGAGAGAGAAAGGAATAGAAGGGTCTGCTGATAGGGTGAGATGAAGCAAGGTGGGTGGAGGCTTGTGTGGAGTATAAACATTGGCACAGACCTGTTGGGCCAATTGGCCTGTTTCTGTGCTGTACGTTCTGTGTAATTCCTCGGTGTGTTTGTGATCTGTCCTGTGCTCTGACTCAGTGATGAAGCCCATGGCTCATGGTTTTTCTCTTGAGGCTGAAAGGCATTGCTGTGTCGAAGCAGCTTCCTCCCTGGCAGGAGGTGGTTACTTGACCTTTAATTCATTCTCGGGATGTGGGCGCCGCTGGCTAGGCTGGCATGTGTTGCCCACCCCCAGAGAAGGGGATGGTGGGCCGTCTTCTTGAACCACTGGTGACGGTTTTGATACGACTGAGTGGCTTACAAGGTCAGAGGGCAGTTAAGAGTCAACCACCTTAGTGCAGGACTGGAGTCACATATAGGCCCAGACCGAGTAAGGACGGCAGGTTTCCTTCCCTAAAGGACAGTAGTGAACCAGTTGGGTTTTTATGACAATCTGGCAGCTCCATGGTCACTTTTACTGATACCAGCTTTTAAAAAAATTATTTCCAGTTTGTTTTTTTTAAAAACTGAATTCAAATTGCCATAGTGGGATTTAAACTCCCGGTCCAGGCCTCTGGATTACTAGTCCAGTAACATAACCACTACACGCCCGTACCCTTGATACGTATAACTGAGTTATACGTATCATTGTTAGTACTGCCTCTAACAGAGACTTAAATATACAGGCTAGGGATTATCTACCTGCTTGTTGAATACCTTGGATATTAAACAAGTGGCCTGACCACGTAAAGCAAGCCATAAATAAGTTGGGTCATCCGACAGGAAATGCACAGTAGGTTGATTGAGGATCTGAAAGAGAAAGATTAACTTTATGGGTGTGGCCCTTCATTAATGAAGAAGTTGGGTAAGAGATAATTTGCAATCTTGTCAGGAGAGTTTCAGTCA
This sequence comes from Heptranchias perlo, assembly GCF_035084215.1. Taxonomy (NCBI): domain Eukaryota; kingdom Metazoa; phylum Chordata; class Chondrichthyes; order Hexanchiformes; family Hexanchidae; genus Heptranchias; species Heptranchias perlo. Next base: position 8,174,403 of record NC_090328.1, read on the forward strand.
AGGGTAACAGGGGATAGGTAGGAGAGATTTCTGTACCTGCATTTTTGAAAAACACCCAGCTGCACACTCGGGTCCATCCAAAGTCAGGTTGTAAACAGAGACAGAGGTTTGAGCTGCTTAACATGAGGGTGAAATTCTGGTCTGTGACGAGTGGGAGCAATTTCAGTTAGTGATTTGAGTCTTGCACAAGAATTGTGTTTGCATAGTTGAAATTTATTGGCACCGATGTAACAAAGGAACCTGGTCTATCATCATTGCCCCTTTTGAATAATGGCCAATGGTAATCAATTACGCCACTTTCCAAAAAATGTCATTGGCCGGTGCGATCCTTCTAAAAGACAGAGTTGCATTTATATAGCCACCTTTCACGACCTCAGGACATCCCAAAGCGCTTTACAGCCAATGAAGTACTTTTTGAAGTGTAGTCACTGTTGTGATGTAGGAATCACGGCAGCCAATTTGCACAGCAAGATCCCACAAACGGCAATGAGATAAATGACCAGAGGATCTGTTTCAGTGATGTTGGTTGAGGGATAAATATCGGCCGGGACACCGGGGAGAACTCCCCTGCTCTTCTTCGAATAGTGCTGTGGGATCTTTAACATCCACCTGAGAGGGCAGACTTGTTTGACGTCTCTTCCAAAAGGCGTGCCCCCCAGTACTGCACTGGAGTAATCGGCCCAGATTTTGTGCTCAAGTCTCTAGAGTGGGGTTTAAACCCACAACCTTCTGACTTAAAGGCATAAGTGCTACCAACTGAGCCACGGCTGACACCAGTGTTAGTGAGACTTCAACCTGTGGTAATCATGTAACCTTTCCAGTTTTTAAATGTTGCTTTCTAGCAAACTCATTGGCTGCCTTCAAGCATGTGACAGCCCTGATTATCCTGTGTTTGATTGACAGACATCTGAGCAAGTGATGATAAAGGGAGGCCAGGCTGAGGGTCGGGATTTAATAGGTTTTAGTTTCTACACTAATGGTGATTTGGCATAATCCAGGCCACTGTTGCCTTTTGTGGACTCCGGATTAATGCCCATTGATTTCTGATTGAGCTTTGACCGGTTGGCTCTTGGCAGTGACCCGCCTCTGCTCTGCTATCTAGCTGTGATTGCTGGCCGACCCTTTTTCTCTTTCCCATTCTTCCTAACAAGCTTCTGCCATGAGAATGGCACGCGCTGCAGGGGTCCAGAACCTCCTCCGACTAAATTCTTCTCGGGTGCTGACCCTTCTGTGGGCACGCCTCGAATCTGCCTAGGCCCTGGCTGCCCAGCTTCAGCCGAGCCTTGGCTGTAGTAAGCAGTGCTGAATAAATAGGGTTCCTAAATATTTTTGTGTGTCAGGCACCCACTGAGTGCATGTAAGCGGGGAGTGCATAACAGAAAGTTATGCTGATGTCTTCTTCTTGGGCTACACTTCCACGGGTATTGGCAGCCTCACTCAAATGGCCGTTCACCATTTAAGAGCCTGGGAAGCTATTTGACTGTGGGGGCATCACGGGCAAGACTGATCCTGCCTCCGCCTGACATCCGTAAATGCACACTCCCAGTAGTAGTTGGAAGGCAGTGATCAAGAGTGCGAGCTCGGGCTAATACAGTCGTGGGTGCGATAGTGTAGTGGTTATGTTACTGGATTAGTAATCCAGAGGCCTGGACCAATAAGCCAGAGAATGGGTGTTCACATCCCACCGTTGGCACTTTAAGAATTTCAATTCAGTGTGTAAAAAAAAAATGGAAAATAAAAGCTGGCATCAGTAAAAGTGATTGTGAAGCTGTGGAATTGCTGTAAAAAAAACCACACCTGGTTCACTAATATCATTTTAGGGAAGGAAACCTGCCGTCCTTAACTGGTCTGGCCTATACGTGACTCCAGTCCCCCTCTAGCAAGCCGCTCGGTTGTATCAAACCACTACCAGCGATTCAAGAAGGCGGCGGCCCACCACCATCACCTGAGGGCAACTGGGCAATAAATGCCAGCCTTGCCAGTGACGCCCACATCCCAAGAATGAATAAAAAATCTTACTGTTCCCTAATGCCAGGACGCTGAAGCCAGCTCTAATCCCCTTGGCCCATCGCCGTGGCTGCATTGGAACTGAATGGATGTTGATCCAGATAGCTCAGCCATGCGCTGTCTTTATCCGATGAGCCGTGGTGGGAGAAGGGGGGGGGGGGGGGTGAGATTCTTCCAGTGTGGGGTTTTTTTCTCCCTTTTGATCTCCCACTGGAAGTCAGTTCGTGTGGCCGGATGCAGGTTCAGCCGACCGTACGCCCGGAGGTCGAACTCGAGATCTGGCCGATTAGGCAGGATGGGGACCGAGCTGGGAACTGGGGGAATTGCGGCACACCTGGTCCGAAACCGAGCCGGGAAACTGTGTAGGCTCGCAGATCGAACATGGAGCCCAAAGTCTGGGAGCGAAGTGGAGGTGGGCCGTGTTGGTTAACCGCAAAAGGATTGGTGAGGGGTCATTCCCCCCTCCTCCCCCCGAAACTGGGTCTGCCACTGGGTACATTTCCATATTTGAAAGTCCATACGATTTATGATCTCACACTGCTGGTTGGCCTTTCAAACCCTGAGGCTCGTCACTGAATTGGAAGGTCACGGGTTCCAGCCCCTCTCCAGAGACTTGAGCACAAAATCCAGGCTGACGCTCTCCAGTACAGTTCTGAGGGAGTGCTGCACTGTCGGAGGTGCCGTCTTTCAGATGAGTCGTTATATCGAGGCCCCACCTGCCCTCTCAGATGGACGTAAGAGATCCCACAGCCACTATTTTGAAGAAGAGCAGGGAAATTCTTCCCGGTGTCCTGGCCAATATTTATCCCTCAACCAACATCACTTTATATAAAAAAAACTGATTATCTGGTCATTATCACATTGCTGTTTGTGGGACCTTGCTGTGCGCAAATTAGCTGCTGCGTTTCCTACATTACAACAGTGACTAGACTTCAAAAAGTACTTCGTTGGCTGTAAACTGCTTTGCGACGTCCTGAGGTCGTGAAAGGCGCTATATAAATGCAAGCCTATCCTTTCTCTGCCTTGCATGGTGTCTGCCCCACATTGGATGCTGCTGCAGGTTCCCTTCCAGTTGGATAACATGCCTGGGCAATCCTGAATTGGGATTGTAAATTGGAAACCTCAAATATGCCATTGCAATCTGTTCTTGATTATACAGTAATAAAAGTTCTATATGGACAATTTCTTTGGACTCCACTACAGAGCAACTGCAATAAAGCACCATCTCCAACTTGGGACAAGGTCCAAATCTATTTGTAGGCTTTAGTAGATTCTCGGGTGCACGAGAAGTAATTTAGCAGTTTTTTACCCCTTGATAATTAACTTGCTTTATTATGGTTACTAGAAGCTGAGTTCTAACTGTTGTAAATACCAGTGTGTTTACAGCAGCCATAACGACCCAGTGTTTGCTGGGCAGTGTTAATCGGGACTTTAAACAAGTCCCGTTCACCCATCACCCCCTGTGCTCGCTGACCGACATTGGCTCCCGGTCCGGCAAAGCCTCGATTTTAAAATTCTCATCCTTGCTTTCAAATCCTCCCCCGTGGCCTCGCCCCTCCCTATCTCTGTAACCTCCTCCAGCCCTCCAACCCTCCGAGATCTCTGCGCTCCTCCAATTCTGGCCTCTTGCGCATCCGTGATTTTAATCGCTCCACCATTGGCGGCCGTGCCTTCAGCTGCCTAGGCCCTAAGCTCTGGAATTCCCTCCCTAAACCTCTCCGCCTCTCTCTCCTCCTTTAAGACGATCCTTAAAACCTACCTCTTTGACCAAGCTTTTTGGTCGCCTGTCCTAATACCTCCTTATGTGGCTCGGTGTGAAACTTTGTTTTGATAATCGCTCCTGTGAAGCTCCTTGGGACGTTTTACTATGCTAAAGGCGCTGTAAAAATGCAAGTTGTTATTGTTCCAAGCAACGAACCTTGTACCATCCTCTGTGAGCTATCCTGAGACCCTTTCTCTTCACCCCCCCCCCGCCCCCCACCTTTTACCGTGCGCCCCGAAGACGTGGACTTTTCTCTGGGGTGGGGCTACGTGGGCCCTGGGTGTCCGTTGGCATCTTGACTTGACACGATGAGTGTTGAGCTGACTGTTCCACTGTAGGAGGCAGCACAGCCGAGCCCAGTCCTCTCCTCACTTGATGTTTCTTCCCCCTCTGCACCCCCTCCACAATGCAATTTAAAAAAAACTCCCTTATTTTTCACCATTGTTTGAACCCCGCTCATTTTTCTATATACCCCCCCCCCCCCCACCCACCCCCCCAACCTTGGTGTGCTGCGATCAGTGGTAGTGTCTCTCCTACTGCTCCCATTGAGATTAGCCAGTCAGCAAGGACCAGGGATCAAACAGATGATGGAGACGGCCAGGTGTGACTCTCTCCCAGGCTAACGGGAGGTGATGGAGATGGCCAGGTGTGACTCTCTCCCAGGCCAACGGGAGGTGATGGAGACGGCCAGGTGTGACTCTCTCCCAGGCCAACGGGAGGTGATGGAGACGGCCAGGTGTGACTCTCTCCCAGGCTAACGGGAGATGATGGAGACGGCCAGGTGTGACTCTCTCCCAGGCCAACGGGAGGTGATGGAGACGGCCAGGTGTGACTCTCTCCCAGGCCAACGGGAGGTGATGGAGACGGCCAGGTGTGACTCTCTCCCAGGCTAACGGGAGGTGATGGAGACGGCCAGGTGTGACTCTCTCCCAGGCTAACGGGAGGTGATGGAGACGGCCAGGTGTGACTCTCTCCCAGGCTAACAGGAGGTGATGGAGACGGCCAGGTGTGACTCTCTCCCAGGCTACCGGGAGGTGATGGAGACGGCCAGGTGTGACTCTCTCCCAGGCTAACAGGAGGTGATGGAGACGGCCAGGTGTGACTCTCTCCCAGGCTAACGGGAGGTGATGGAGACGGCCAGGTGTGACGCTCTCCCAGGCTAACGGGAGGTGATGGAGACGGCCAGGTGTGACGCTCTCCCAGGCTAACGGGAGGTGATGGAGACGGCCAGGTGTGACGCTCTCCCAGGCTAACGGGAGGTGATGGAGACGGCCAGGTGTGACGCTCTCCCAGGCTAACGGGAGGTGATGGAGACGGCCAGGTGTGACTCTCCCTTGTTTTGCTGCCTCATGCAGAAGATGCTGTGGCTGCTGATCACTGCCTCCCAGCTCAATGTGATATAGATCGGGAACTGAGGAAAACTTTGGTTGAACGCTCACCTTTTGCTCTGTGGACCTGTGCTGCGCTGCTTTGGGAGTTGTCTTTTCTGTAACCAGTCCCTTCTGTTTGTGATAGTCTTCTGTGACTATAGGTTGTCCCCCACAACTCTTGATGGTCATGCCTTTCTTACCTCTAGACTCGGCTATTCCAATACTCTCCTGGCCGGCCTCCCACCTTGCACACTCTGTAAACTTGAGCTCATCCAAAACTCTGCTGCCCGTATCCTAACTCGCACCAAGTCTCGTTCTCCCAACACCCCACTGCTTGCTGACCTACACTGACGCCCGCTCTGGCAACACCTCGATTTTAAAATTCTCATCCTTGTTTTCTAATCTCTCCGTGGCCTCACCCCTCCAGCCCTACAACCCCCCGAGACCTCTGCTCTCCTCCAATTCTGGCCTCTTGTGCATTCCCGATTTTAATCGCTCCACCATTGGTAGAGTCATAGAGTCATAGAAGTTTACAACATGGAAACAGGCCCTTCGGCCCAACATGTCCATGTCGCCCAGTTTATACCACTAAGCTAGTCCCAATTGCCTACACTTGGCCCATATCCCTCCAAATGCTTTTTAAAAGACAAAATTGTACCCGCCTCTACTACTGCCTCTGGCAGCTCGTTCCAGACACTCACCACCCTTTGAGTGAAAAAATTGCCCCTCTGGACCCTTTTGTATCTCTCCCCTCTCACCTTAAATCTATGCCCCCTCGTTATAGACTCCCCTACCTTTGGGAAAGGATTTTGACTATCGACCTTATCTATGCCCCTCATTATTTTATAGACTTCTATAAGATCACCCCTTAACCTCCTACTCTCCAGGGAAAAAAGTCCCAATCTGTCTAACCTCTCCCTATAAGTCAAACCATCAAGTCCCGGTAGCATCCTAGTAAATCTTTTCTGCACTCTTTCTAGTTTAATAATATCCTTTCTATAATAGGTAGCCGTGCCTTCTGCTGCCTAAGCCCTAAGCTCTGGAATTCCCTCTCTAAACCACTCTACCTCTCTACCCCTCTCTCCTTTTAAGACGCTCCTTAAAACCTACCTCTTTGACCAAGCTTTTGGTCACCTGTCCTAATATCTCCTCATGTGGCTCGGTGCCAATTTTTGTTTGATAATCGCTCCTGTGAAGGGCCTTGGGACATTTTACTACGTTAAAGGTGCTATATAAATGCAAGTTGTTGATGCTGTTGTTGTCAGACCTCTGTAACTATGAGCAATGTCAGACCCACTGTATGTAATCCACTCTACTTTATGCCTCCCAGGTGTATTAGTGTTTTTAAAGCTGCTTTCATTTAACTTGAGACCATCAATGGGCCTTTTTTTTCCCTTCTCTCTCCTTACCTTAGGCCATAGGTTTTCAGACTGGGGTCCGTAGGCCTATTCGGGGGGAAAAGCAGGTGGGGGGGGGTTCAACAAGGGGATTCTAAGGGGCCCTTCAAGGTCAGCAGACTTCTGAATCTTCCTGTAGTTGCTGGGACATTATTTCTGTTGCTTTGTACTAATGAAGATGAAATGTTTCCTGTAGCGATGGGGTTAATAAGTACATAAGAAATAGGAGCAGGAGTAGGCCATACGGCCCCTCGAGCCTGCTCCACCCTTCAATCAGATCGTGGCTGATCTTCGACCTCAACTCCACTTTCCCGCCCGATCCCCATAATTTGGGGTTGTTTGTTGGGGAGATGATGCAGACGTCCAGAAGTTAGATTTGGGGGCCCACTGAAGTTTATCAATTCGGGGAGTGGGGGGGAAGGGTCCTTCTTTCAGGAAAGTTTGTCTACTAAGACTGTTGGATCTCTTTCAACCTTATCCACGGCTGTTTCAACACCAATCATGGAGTGTATGTGTTGCCTATTTATCTTTCCTACTTTGCATTAAATCTTGTTCTGTTCAGCGACGTATCTCGTCTAGCTCATACTGTCATTTCTGAGCCGCCTCCTTTGATTCCACTGCCTCTGCTAGTTTAATCTCACCTGCAAATTCTACCCCTTGGCAGCGGGTTTCTGCATCCGAGTCAGTTAGAAACAGCAGTGGTCCCAGCACCAATCCCTGGTGCAGCCCACTCAAATAAGGAAGGGACTTGCAAATTTATAAATTTGCTTTTCATAAGAACATCAGAACGTAAGAAATAGGAGCAGGAGTAGACCACGCGGCCCCTCGAGCCTGCTCCGCTATTCAGTAAGATCATGGCTGATCTACTACCTCAACTCCACTTTCCCACCCTTTCATGACCTCAAGGCATCTCAAAGCCCTTTACAGCCAATGAAGTACCTTTTGAAGTGTAGTCACTGTTGTAATGTAGGGAAACGCGGCAGCCAATTTGCGCACAGCAAGGACCCGCAAATAGCAATGTGATACTCGGAGCATTCCCCCTCACCCACTCCACTATTGATTACCCGTTTTCAAATTTCTTATCCCTACCCAAGAGTCACCCTAAATCCCACAGCTTTGTGCTTTGTTAACAGCCTTTCATGTGGAACTTTGTCAAATGTCTTCTGGAAGTCGAGGTACAAGACATTGTTGGGCTTACCACTGTCCACTTGCGATGTCACTTGCTCAAGGAGGATGGTCAGGCAGGACCTTCCCTTTGTGATTTCATGTTGACTACTGTTAACTAGGTTATTATTGTATAGATAATCTTCAAATTTACACCTAATAATCTACTTCATTATTTTGTATGGGATTGAGGCAATTGGTCTATAGTTGCCTGTTCCTGATTTGTTAAATTGTTCTCTTATTTCTTTGAAACTAGCCCTTTTAAAGTTAGGTGCCCAGCTTCTGGTCTTTTTGTTTTTTTCCTGAATCTCAAATCATGCTGAATTTAGTCATTCTCTGATCGCTGTCCCTCAAAGGTTGCCATGACTTCCATTTTTCTATACGTTGTCCGGGACGAGTACCAGGTGAAGATGAGCACCTCCTCTCGGCCTCTCTGTCTCACTGGGTCAAGAGGCATTACATTCACCAACTCTTGACTCTTCCTCTTTGGCCAAAGTGCCAGCTGAAGGTTGGAGACCGCAGTGTATAGAATCTGGGTAGGTTCGCCAACTGTACAGAGTAGATAGAGAGAAACTGTTCCCGTTGGTGGAAGGGTCAAGAACCAGAGATTAGCAAAAGAACCAAAGATGACATGAGGAAAAACATTTTTACACAGTGAGTGGTTAGGATCTGGAATGCACTGCCCGAGGGGCTGGTGGAGGCAGATTCGATCATGGCCTTCAAAAGGGAATCGGATAAATACTTGAAAGGAAAAAATTTGTAGGGCTTCAGGGATAGGGTGGGGGAGTGGGACGAGCTGGATTGCTCTTGCATAGAGCCGGCACAGATTTGATGGGCTGAATGGCCTCCTTCTGAGCTGTAACCTTTCTATGATTCTATGATAACTCTGGTTGGGTGTATTCCTGGAGGTTTCATCACATGACCTCCCTCCTCGTCCCGCCCCCGACCCCTACACTCCCGCCATTGGTCCATCTTCCACGTGCTCTGCCTTCCCACGGCCAATTGGAAAGCCAACAGACTCTTTGTTACCCGATTTTATTAATCTTGACTGGTAGTCAAACAGTCTTTTGTTCCCCATCTCCAATATTTTTATAATTAATAAATGAAAGTGCTCAAAGGAAATGGGGGGGGGGGATAAAACACTTTATTTTACTGCCCTCTATGCCCTGGAGATTGATCTGGACAATCCTGGAGGGTTGGCAACTCTTAAATCTGGGCTGGGCAAGGCAGTGAAAGATTGGGTGGGAGTGGTGGATGTTCCTATTGGAGAAATTGGGCCATCGGGTAAATGCTGGTTTTGTTTTCCTGGCATGGGTTTGAAGGTGTTAGGTGTCCTTTGCGCGACCTTTGCCGGTGTGAACATTGAATCGTGAATTGGGGATCATAAGAGTTTCATTTCATTGGTTGGGGGCAGATGTGTGTGTGTGGTCTCAGCGTAACTGTGTGTGTATCTCTGTGCAGGGGAACAGGGATCGGAATGCTCAGGTTTTTATTTTGCTTTGGCACGTTTCCACTTTCTCAACTTGGAGAACAGTAGCCTCTAAAACTTTTGATTTGTTTTAGGTTTGTGCAAGGCTGTCTGGCCGGCTGCCACTAGATTCTGCTACTCTACTTATCTGAGGATTATGTTGGACACTCAGTGCGAGTTGAAGTGCACAGTATAGGGTGGAATGGGTTATTCTTTTAGTAATTCTCGCCCTTTGGCTGTTGTTCTTTAATCTTGGCCTTGTGGGGGGTGGGGGGTGGAATTTGACATATGTAATCACAAGAATGTTGAGGAAGCCCATTTGTACACCCAGCTCAGCTATCCAGATAGGACTTAGAGTTCCAATTCCCCCCCGCCTCCGCCTGTTATCTTCACTGCCCTACTAGAGTGGTCCATTCTGCGTGCTCTTCAACATGCCGTACTACTTTCTGATGTCAGTCCAAAAATGAGCCTTCGGCTATTTTGAAGATTGCTCCCTTACTCTACTGTTGAGTGAGGCTAAGGGAAAATTGAGGAGCTGGTGCCTTACAGTGTAAAAGGAGATGGAGGAACTCTTCGCTCCTCCAATTCTGGCATCCCCAACTTCCTTTGCCTCATCATTGGCGGCCGTGCCTTCAGCTGTCTAGGCCCCAAGCTCTGGAATTCCTTCCCTAAACCTCTCCGCCTATCCACCTCTCCTCCTTTTCAGAAGCTCCTTTAAAACCTACCGCTTTGACTAAGCTTTTGATCACCTGACCTAATTTCTCCTTTGGCTCGGTATCAGTTTTTTTCTCATAGTATTATAGTAGGTACAGTACAGAAGGAGGCCATTCGGCCCATTGTGCCTGTGCCGGCTCTTTGAAAGAGCTATCCAATTAGACCCATTCCCCAGCTCTTTCCCCATAGCCCTGTAATTTCTTTCCCTTCAAGTGTTTATCCAATTCTCTTTTGAAAGTTATTATTGAATCTGCTTCCACCGCCCTTTCACGCAGTGCATTCTAGATCATTACAACTCGCTACATTAAAAAAAATGTCTCCTCATGTTGCCTCGGGCTCTTTTGCCAATCATCTTAAATCTGTGTCCTCTGGTTACTGACCCTTCTATCACTGGAAACAGTTTCTCCTTATTTACTCTATCAAAACCGTTGATGATTTTGAACACCTCTATCAAATCTCTCCTTAACCTTCTCTGTTCTAAGGAGAACAACCCCAGCTTCTCCAATCTCTCCACATAACTGAAGTCCCTCATCCCTGGCACCACTCTAGTAAATCTCTTCTGCACCCTCTCTAAGACCTTGACATCCTTCCTAAAGTGTGGTGCCCAGAATTGAACACAGTATTCCAGCTGAGGCCTAATCAGTGTTTTATAAAGGTTTAGCATAACTTCTTTGCTTTTGTACGCTGTGCCTCTATTAATAAAGTCCAGGGTCCCATATGCTTTTTTAACAGCCTCCTCAACTTGTCCTGCTACCTTCAAAGATTTATGTATGTGCACTCCCAGGTCTCTTTGTTCCTGCACCCCCTTTAAAATTGTACCATTTAGTTTATATTTCCTCTCCTCGTTCTTCCTACCAAAATGCATCACTTTACACTTCTCTGCGTTAAATTTCATCTGCCATGTGTCTGCCCATTTCACCAGTCTGTTACTATCCTCCACATTGTTTACTACATTTCCTGGTTTTGTGTCATCTGCAAACTTTGAAATTATACCCTCTATATCCAAGACCAGGTCATTAATATATTTCAAAAAGAGCAGTGGTCCTAATACTGACCCCTGGGGAACACCACTGTATACTTCCCTCCAGTCTGAAAAACAACCGTTCACCGCTACTCTGCTTTCTGTCCTCTAGCCAATTTTGTATCCATGCTGCCACTGTCCCTTTAATCCCATGGGCTTTAATTTTGCTAACTAGTCTATCATGTGGTACTTTATCAAATGCCTTTTGAAAGTCCATATACACAACATCAACCACACTACCCTCATCAACCCTCTCCATTTCTTCATCAAAGAACTCAAGTTAGTCAAACACTATTTTCCTTTAACAAATCCGTGCTGACTTTCATTTATTAGCCCATACTTTTCCAAGTGCCAATTAATTTTGTCCTGAATTCTTGTTGCTGAAGGTCACCCCACCACCGACGTTCGGCTGACTGGCCTGTAATTGCCGGGTTTATCCCTCTTTTTTGAACAGGGGTGTGACATTTGCATTCTTCCAGTCCTCCGGCACCGCCCCCATATCGAAGGAGGATTGGAAGATTGTGGCCAGAGCCTCCACAATTTCCACCCTTACTTCCCTCAATAACCTAGGATATATCCCATCCGGACAGGGTGACTTTTCTATCTTGAGTACTGCCAATCTTTTAAGTACCTCCTAATTATCTGTATTTATCCTATCCAATATTGCAACTACCTCCTCCTTTATTGCTAAAATGGCAGCATCCTCTTCTCTAGTGAAGACCGATGCGAAGTATTCATTTAGTTTCTCAGCCATGCCCTCTGCCTCCACAAGAAGATCTCCTTTTTTGTCCTTAATCGGTCCCACGCTTCCTTTGACTACTCTTTTACTATTTATATGCTTATAAAAGACTTTTGTGTTCCCTTTTACGTTAGCTGCTAATCTGTTCTCATACCCTCTCTTTTTCCCTCTTATTCCCTTTTTTAGATCTCTGTACTTTCTGCGTTTAGCCTGGTTCTCCATTGTATTATGAACCTTGCATTCATCATAAGCCTCCTTTTTCTGTTTTATTTTAATCTCTGTATCTTTTGACATCCGGGGAGCTCTAGCTTTGGATGCCCTTCCTTTCCCCCTCCTAGGGATGTGTCTACTCTGTACCCGAACCAACTCCTCCTTGAAAGCTCCCTTGTTCAATTACTGTTTTGGCTACCAATTTTTGATTCCGATCCCCCTGGGCAAGTTCCCTTTTTAACTCACTGAAATTTGTCCTCCTCCAGTTAAGCATTTTCACATTTGATAGTTCCTTTCCATAACTATTCTAATGATATTATGATCACTGTTCCCTAAATGCTCCCCCACTGAAATTTTGTCTGATAATCGCTCCTGTGAAGCACCTTGGGATGTTTTACTACGTTAAAGGTGCTATATAAATGCAAGTTGTTGTTGTTAAAATGGGGAATCTCAACAATCAAAGTATGTAAAACATTTAAATGGCATAGAACAGGTAAAGCCGTAGACTGTGAAAGTAGTACCTAAGGACAGAAATGGATGTTAAGTAAAGAGAGCATCTAGAGCTTGTTATCTGGAATAATTTAACTCAGTGATAAATGTTTGAAACAATCTGCCAAATTCAGTGAGAGCTCTGTTCCTGGTCAATCCTCTCCCTCCTCCAGTTGGCCACTTGCAGTGTAGCTGTGGCCAAAACCTATGATAAGTTCAGCCAAATGCCTTCCCCCTGGCCACACTTAGTGCATGAGGCGGGAGAGGCCAAAGAAAGGTAAAAGGAGGGGGAGGTCTCTCCCTCACAACATAAAAAATAAGGAGATGGTAATGGGTGTAGAATGTGAACATTCTCTTGGATGTTCAGTCGAAGGCATACGTAACTTTTTTGTCCCCCCCCCTTCACGGTTCATTCTTCCTGCTCCCCCCAGTTAAATTCTCCTCTGTTTAAACTGCATTTGTTTGAAATAATGTTAGGTTAATATTTACCGACTAGCCTCTTGTTTGCGATTAACAAGCAATGCCTGTTACTGACACTGGCGTGCAAGTCATCAGAAAACCCCATTGTAGAGGTGGGTTGGTCTAGGATGCACTGCATGTGAATTCATCTCATCGCCATTTGGGACGGAATTCAGGTTGGGTGCCAACACGGTATGTGATGTAGTTTTACATTATGTAGCTTCCCCCCCCTCCCTCCCTCCCTCCCTCCCATTTTCCTCCCCTGAAGATGTTGACTCCTTGCTGACTGGGGAACAGTTCCTTGGTTGACAACGGCCCTTTGGCACCATGATGAGTTTCCAAGCACTGGTAGGAAATTTGATCATTGGTGGAGGGCGGGGGGCGGGGGTGGGCGGGCATCACTTCTTAGCCCTGGTTCTATTCCCACCTGACGTCCACATCGATACAGTTCCAGCAGAGGTCACTGGATAGCGTTCGGGAGTGGGAGGCCTGGCTCGTTTATTCTTTTCTCCCCCCTATCCCCCACCCCCAGGATGCGAAGGCTTGTTGTAGCGCTGACTCGGTGCGACCAGGAATGGAACGTGGGACCTTCTCGCTCCCTGTGGTGCAGTGCTTTTACCCAGTGGACCATCGGGAAGTTCACTTCACGAGATTCTCCTCCACACAGCAGCCCTGTGACTGAGCAGAATACTTCCCAAGCTCCAGAGGTCAGCTCCATGGTGCTAGGTTAGAGGTACAGTTGCATACAGCTTCTCCCCGACTCATGTAACCCAAAAACAAAAGAAAACTCATTCGTCTCACAACCATGTGCATGTCGTGCTCTGTGGTCCCCCTCTTCCTGAACCACTCTCACTGTGCTCTGTTTATGTGCTAGCTGGTGTGGACGTAGTTCCACGGATGCTCGCCCAAGTGGCTGCTGTCCATATGAGAGCCTTGATGATATTGGGACGTCTTCCACACCGTGGCTCAGTGGGTAGCGCTCTCAGCCTCGGAGTCAGAAGGTTGTGGGTTCGAGTCCCGCCTCCAGAGACTTGAGCACAAAATCTAGGCCGACGTTTCAGTGCGGTACCGAGGGAGTGCTGCACTGTTGTCGGAGGTGCCGTCTTCCTGATGAGACGTTAATCCGAGCCTCTGTCTGCCCTCTCGGGTGGATCTAAAAGATCTAATGGCACTATTTTGAAGAAGAGAAGTTCTCTCCGTGTCCTGGCCAATATTTACCCCTTAACCAACGTCACAGAAAAACAGGTTATCTGGTCAATTGCGGTTTGTGGGACCTTGCTGTGCGCCAATCCCATACTTCAAAGTTTCCCGCACTTCAAAGCTTTAAAAACGCCTTGAGAGGTCCTGAGGTCTTTGAAAGGCACGATATAAATGGAAGTCTTTCTTTCCATGGGAGCAGAGAAGGCTCAGAGGAGATTTAATAGAGTTTGATCAGAAGTTTTGATGGAGTGAATAGAGAACGACTTTTCCCTGGCTGGGGAGTCAGCGAGGAGGTGGGGGTGTGGGGAGGGGGTCATCAATTTAAAATCCTCACCGAGACTGAGGTCAGGAGAAATCCCTATCCATGGAATGCTTTTCCCACACGCAGTGGTTGAGGCAGAGGCCGTTGCATCTTTTCATGGAAACGTGGATGAATATTTGAAGCGGAGATAAACAGGGCAAGAGCGGGGACATCCCTCAAAGAGTCGGCACAGACTTAGTGGGCGGAATGGCCTCACCTGTGATGTAATCGTCTACGGTTCGATTCACCTGTGGGTGGGGCTATCACAATTGACCTTGTCGTTGTCTTCACCTTTCTTAAGCCCGTGTATTTACAGGATGGGTCACTGGGTGAGTGATCTCTGGCCATGGGGGGGGGGGGGGGGATTTTTACCCCCTGTTCCCTCAAGGGGGTAAACGAGAGCGCCTCTTCCTCGTAGAGATGAGCTAACTCAGCGCAGATTGGGGCTCAAACCTGGGGGAACCTTCCTGGCTGAAGTACTCGCTGAGCTTATTCCCTGACTGACAAGCAAAAGAAAATTAAATGACTTGCATTTATATAGCGCCTTTCACGACCTCAGGAAGTCCTAAAGCGCTTTACAGCCAATGACGTACTTTTAGTCACAGCTGTAATGCAGGCAATTTGCACACAGCAAGGTCCCACAAACTGCAATGAGATAATGACTAGATAATTAGTTTTTTTTTTTAAGTGATGTTTCTTATCGCCAGAGAATTACCTGCAATGGCTTCTCTTCCCACTCCCGCACTGGGGTCCCCCAAAGATCTATCCTTAGCCCCTTCCTATTTCTCATCTACATGCTGCCCCCTCTGCGACATCGTCCAAAAACACGATGTCAGATTCCATGTGTACGCTGACAACACCCAGCTCTACCCCCCCAACACCTCTCTCCCGCCCCTCCACCGTCTCTGGTTTGTTACGCTGCTTGTCCGACATCCAGTACTGGATGAGCAGAAAGTTCCTCCAATTAAATATTGGGAAGACCGAAGCCATTGTCCTCGGTCCCCGCCACAAATTCCCTCGGTGCTGCACCGGAGTGTCCCCAAGATCATGTGATCCAGGTCCCTGGAGTGGGGCTTGAGCCCATGACCATCTGACTCAGAGGTGAGAGTGCGACCCCTTGAGCCACGGCTGACCCCCACAAGCCTAGCATTTTGTTCAGAGAACAGCAACAACAACTTGCATTTTTATAGTGCCTTCAACACAGTAAAATGTCCCAAGGCGCTTCACAGGAGCCATTATCAGACAAAATTTGACACCGAGCCACATGAGAGATATTAGGACAGGTTGGTCATAGAGGTAGATTTTAAGGAACATCCGAATGGAGGAGAGAGGTAGAGACCGAGATGTTAATGGTTTCAGTCAGTGCTCCCAGTGATTAAATGGCAGGCTCGTGGAGTCTTGCACTTGTCTCTCTCTCTCGCTCACCCATATCTCTCTCTCTCTCTCTCTCTCGCCCTTATCTCTCTCTCTCTCTCTCTCTCTCGCTCACACCATATCTCTCTCTCTCTCTCTCTCGCCCTTATCTCTCTCTCTCTCTCTCTCTCTCTCTCTCTCTCTCGCCCTTATCTCTCTCTCTCTCTCTCTCTCTCTCTCGCCCTTATCTCTCTCTCTCTCTCTCCGCCCTTATCTCTCTCTCTCTCTCTCTCTCGCCCTTATCTCTCTCTCTCTCTCTCTCTCTCTCACCCATATCTCTCTCTCTCTCTCTCTCTCTCGCCCTTATCTCTCTCTCTCTCTCTCTCTCTCTCTCTCTCGCCTTATCTCTCTCTCTCTCTCTCTCTCTCTCTCGCCCTTATCTCTCTCTCTCTCTCTCTCTCTCTCTCTCTCTCGCCCTTATCTCTCTCTCTCTCTCGCTCACCCATATCTCTCTCTCCTCTCTCGCCCTTATCTCTCTCTCTCTCTCTCTCTCTCGCCCTTATCTCTCTCTCTCTCTCGCCCTTATCTCTCTCTCTCTCTCTCTCTCGCCCTCTCTCTCTCTCGCCTTCTCTCTCTCTCTCTCGCCCCTCTCTCTCTCTCTCTCTCTCGCCTTCTCTCTCTCTCTCGCCCTTATCTCTCTCTCTCTCTCTCTCTCTCGCTCACCCATATCTCTCTCTCTCGCCCTTATCTCTCTCTCTATCTCTCTCTCTCGCCCTTATCTCTCTCTCTCTCTCTCTCTCTCGCCCTTATCTCTCTCTCACTCTCTCTCGCCCTTATCTCTCTCTCTCTCTCTCTCTCGCCCTTATCTCTCTCTCCTCTCTCGCCCTTATCTCTCTCTCTCTCTCGCCCTTCTCTCTCTCTCTCGCCCTCTCTCTCTCTCTCTCTCGCCCTTCTCTCTCTCTCTCGCCCTTCTCTCTCTCTCTCGCCCTTCACCTTCTCTCTCTCTCTCGCCCTTCTCTCTCTCTCTCGCCCTTCTCTCTCTCTCTCGCCCTTCTCTCTCTCTCTCGCCCTTCTCTCTCTCTCTCTCGCCCTTCTCTCTCTCTCTCTCGCCCTTCTCTCTCTCTCTCTTGCCCTTCTCTCTCTCTCTCTCGCCCTTCTCTCTCTCTCTCTCGCCCTTCTCTCTCTCTCTCTCGCCCTTCTCTCTCTCTCTCTCGCCCTTATCTCTCTCTCTCTCGCCCTTATCTCTCTCTCTCTCGCCCTTATCTCTCTCTCTCTCGCCCTTATCTCTCTCTCTCTCGCCCTTATCTCTCTCTCTCTCGCCCTTATCTCTCTCTCTCTCGCCA